>NW_027507748.1:506213768-506216268 GCF_037356315.1 Lithobates pipiens | reverse complement strand
ATATGGCGTTCGAAGAGATGGTGGAGATGGTAGCTATCCTTCAAAGGGAGGATTATGATGGGGAACATGGCCCTTACCCAAAACCAAATATAAGGAAAAGCGCCATCTTGGACGAGGTGGTCACAGCCTTGGAGTCAAAATTCGGGGTACGGAGAGGAAAGGACCAGCTGCGGAAAAGATGGTCGGACATCAAGTCCAGGGAGCCGGACCAATATGACCGCATCAAAAAGGTCCTGAAAAAAAGTGAGTAAACTCCGCGTTTCTCGTGACTGTCGGACATAATCGTTTGATTTGATCGTAATCGTTCGTGTAGATAGTGTATGTAAAACTGGCGGATTTGATCGTAATCGTACGTATAGATAGTGTATGTAAAACTGGCGGATTTGATCGTAATCGTACGTATAGATAGTGTATGTAAAACTGGCAGATTTGATCGTAATCGTACGTATAGATAGTGTATGTAAAACTGGCGGATTTGATCGTAATCGTACGTATAGATAGTGTATGTAAAACTGGCGGATTTGATCGTAATCGTTCATGTAGATAGTGACTGGAAATCTGGCGGATTAGATCGTAATCGTTCGTGTAGGTAGTTTATGAAAATATGGCGCATATGGTTGTTCGTATATGTGGGCGTAAATAGCATGAATTTGTGTATGGTGTAAATTTATCTGGTGTTGGATTAGATTTTAATTAGTTATTTATTTATTTATTTTTTTTTTCATGATAAACTGAATTGTCACGCTCAGTTTATAGGATATAAATTTTTAATAAAGTTTCATAAATTTATTCAGTGCAATGTAGACTCAATGAAAAAAATGAGATAGATAGATAGATAAAATGCTGGTTCAACATCTGGACTAGGAAACATTTATAAGTGTAGTTTGGGCCTTCATAGAACATTTTTGACATAATCACACACAGGTACTCCAGGCGTTGATTCGAGTGTGTCCGTCTGTGAAACTTGGACAAAAGATATACAGTATCACAGTTTGGTTAAAGGCTAGGTTCACATTGCTGCAATGTACGAGATCAAATGTGATTTGCACCGCACTGCAGTGCAAATCACATGTGATCTCTGTGTGATGCGATTTCAGCCATGCATGTAGTATGGCTGAATTTACATCGCATCCGGACCAAACTTGTACATGGCCCTTTTTTTAGTCCACAGCCAAATCGGATCACATGGGTGTTCACACCATGTGGTCCGATTCCTGTCCGAGTTTAAAGATTGCACTGTGAAATGATAACTAATTTGGAGGTGTCAATAAAACTTTACACTGATACTCCCAGCAGGTCACATAGGGCAGTGCGAACTCCGCATGCGATGCGTGAAACCACAGTAGATTTGCAGCGTTCACACATCGCAGCAGTCTGAACACAGCCTAACTAAAAAAAAGTCATTTTAAGGATGTATTAAACTAGGATCTTGTAATAACCAGCTAATAATTTTACACCACTTCAAACCAATGTTTCATATTCAAATTTCTGAACTCAAATATCACTATGCTTAAAAGTATTTTTTTTTTTTTTTTCATTCTCATAGGGAAACAAAGACTCAGACAAGAGGCGGAGCAGCCCAGGACCCCCCGACCTCGCCAGCCTGATTGGGCAATTAGCCCCAGCCCCAGCCCCGTGTCGGTGATGGAGCCATCCAGCCCCGCGCCAGTATTGGAGCTGCCCAGCCCAGTGTCCTCGAGGGAGCAGCCAAGCTCGGTATCCTCCGCTGGACCAAGCTCCGTAGCTCCACTGGATGAGCCCAGCCCAGGGCTAGATGTGGAGGAGGAAGAGCAGGTGGCGTTACACACCCCACAAAGTGAAAGTGAGTGTCTGACAACCCAGCTTAAGGTAAACAATTAATGGCTGTATATTTTAACCAATTTTTTATCTACACATGTTTTTAGGTGATGATCTGGTGGTGGTAGGAGAAGCTGCGGAGCCCTTTTCAGCGGAAAGTGCCCAGAGGCTGATAGGGCAGATCATGGCCTGGAATGCCAGGATCGACTTAATGGAGAGCAACATCCAGGCCATGCAACAAGAAATCCTGGCCACGCAACAACGAATCCTGGGCATTCAACAGCAGCTGGTCCCTATGAGGCAGGAAATGAAGGACATGATCGATGTTTTAGGGAGAATATAAGCCCCTTTTCCCCTAAACCACAATCGATCATGTCCTTCATTTCCTTGCCCAAAAGTTTTTAAGGTTTTTACAAGCTTTTTAGAGGCCAAATTTTGAAGATGCACACAGTGTGTCAACATGTGCTATGTGCCATCAGAGGATCGCAATGGACGCATTTGGTGTTTGCAAACCCTTCCTCCTTCTAGTATGAGAGAGGAAGGGATTGCACACACCAAACACGTATATATTTCTATGTTTACCAAAAAAAAAAAATAATAATAATAATTTTTAAAAACAAAAAAAAATATTAAAAAAAAAAATTTTAAAAACCAATTTCACAAAAAAAAAAAAAAAAAATTAAAAAAAAAAACACAAAAAAAA
>NW_027507748.1:506188768-506208768 GCF_037356315.1 Lithobates pipiens | reverse complement strand
GATTGTTTGAAATATATCATTTAGGGTTTGCTGTTACATATATTCCCACATATTTAAACCTGTCCACTACTTGTATATGACTGGCAGTTTTGGGCAATGCCCTTCCTAATGAATCCACCGGAAGTAAGTTTGATTTTTCACAGTAAAATGGATAAACCAGAGAAGGAGCCGAAACTCTTTATAATATCCATTACTGCAGCCAACAATTGGCTTGTATCCCATAGGAGTAGAAGAATATCATCCGCTTATAATGCAATTTTTTTCTCACAAGCCCCTTGTTGGAAACCCCTTATATCTATTGCTGCTCTAATATCTATAGCTAATGGTTCAATTGCCAGTGTGAAAATCAGGGGAAAAAAGAACTGACATATTTATTTTAGTTACTGAGGTCTGTCGTTATACCATTTACTAAAGCTATATATCCATGTCAATCACTGGACTCACATCCTCGTAGCAGGAATTAATATGCTGTATAATATGTAGCCCAGTCTGAAGCTCTGGCAGAAAAATGAGCTCTGTGTCTGTGCTGCAGTGGGGCTTTTACACAGGCACAGATGCAGGAGAGACTATTGCAAAACATAGAGCAGTCAGTGTTAAACCACACTCCATCCACTAGGAGGTACACTGAGGATGTGGATTGCTAGAGACTCTGGAGAGAAATATGGAGGATTGTGGGAGATGCAGTTTCCAGGAAGAAGCCCAGCCCATATAGAAACTGTGTGGGACTACAAGTCCCAGGATGAAGGGCTGCTTTGGCAGAAGCCCAGGCTAGATATATAGAGTTTCATGTGGCAAGAGAAGAGGAAACTGCAGGTATGCTGAGGCTGGCGATGCTGCTAAGTGCTCCTTATGCCCCTAGATAGGGACTAAACTACCTGATACCAACTTGTCAGAAGAGTGATAAACACCCCCCCTCTTTTTCACTTGTGATAATCCATTAGTGGTCATCAATGTGAGGGGGCACATATGTATGGGACATATCACTATATTCTGTAACATAGCCATACATTGAGTATTCAATGCCATCTATGTTTTGTATGGTCTACCTGTAATGGTATTATGCATCAATGTATATTGTATGTATACTCATATACCTGTTATTTACATCCTCAGATGATTGTACGTTGTCCTGATCTTCCCCTAATGAAGGAATTCATTCCATATTACAAAACATGTTGGGAATCGCTGAGTTCCTCAAAGGACATTACCTTGAGTGCTCCACCATAATAGTTTTGCCCCAACAGCAGAAGAAACAGAGAAGTATATACACATTATATATATATATATAAATGAAGACAAGCAAACTAAGGACATGGATTACTACAACATTATAACAACCCCAAACACACGTCTGAGACGATCACTGCCTTACTAAAGAAGCTGAGGGTAAAGGTGATGGACCGGCCAAGCATGTCTCCAGATCTAAACCCTATTGAGCATCTGTGGGGCATCCTTAAACAGAAGGCGGAGGAGCGCAAGGTCTCTAACATCCACCAGCTCTGTGATGTTGTCATGGAGGAGTGGAAATTGGCTCCAGTAGCAACCTTTGAAGCTCTGGTGAACTCCATGGCCAAGAGGGTTAAGGTAGTGCTGGATGGTCACACAAAATATTGGCACTTTGGGCCCAGTTTGGACATTTTCACTTAGGGGTGTACTCACTTTTGTTGCCAGCGGTTTAGACATTAATGGCTGTGTGTTGAGTTATTTTGAAGGGAAAGCAAATACACTGTTAAACAAGATGCACATTCACGAATTTACATTGTAGCAAAGAGTCATTTCTTCAGTGTTGTCACATGAAAAGATATAATAAAGTATTTACAAAAATGTGAGGTGTGTGCTCACTTTTGTGAGATACTGTATATATCTTCCCCTCTGGTTAAAATTGTCCCATACAGAGTTCAGGAGTGTTTATGGGTTATAACAATTATTGTTGCTACAACATATTACTCCCGATTTTTTTTTTGTTACAGTATATTTCTTCTTTGTTTACCCTGTTGCAATATAATTATTTATTATTACTTAACCAGTTGCTGTGTCATTCCTGGTGTCTATGCATTTTAAACCATTGGGGCATATATACAAATATCTGCAGTAAACATTCCCCACTCAGTCAGGTGTGTTAGTGTGTGTGCAGCGGTTTGCAAAGTTATGGGCATAGAAGCATGGGGCACAATGCATCAAGTGCTACAAATGTTTACAAAATGAGAAGGGAAAGGTAGAGAGATATAGCAGTCTATTGGCTGAACATGGTCACAATGAAAGCAACTAAAAGTCAATGAACCAGAGTCAAAATACAGTACCCTCTTTGTTTATTCTGTTTGATTGCCCTGACTTGAGCACACTGCATTATTTTGGTGTGTGTCAATGTTACTGAAAACAATTGTCCATTTATAGCATGACTTACCGTATTTATCGGCATCTAACATGCACTTTTTCCCCTTAAAATCAGTGAAAAATTGTGGGTGCGTGTTATACGCCGATCCCCCAATGATTGTGAGCTTCTCTGCTGCTTTTGGCTATTTTCGGCCGCACTCTGCCATTCTCATCGGCTTTCAGCCGCTCTCGGCGGCTTTCGGAAGGCCAAAAGCTGCCGAAAATAGCCAAAAGCCACTAAGAATGGCCGAGAGCTACCGAGTGCTCCCGAGATACAAAGGACATCCACTCTGTATCTCGGCGGAGCCATTTTTAAACGGCAAGCCTGCAACGACACTGACAAGGCTGCAAATGAGTGACAAGGCTGCAATGCAAGGCTACAAATGACTGACAAGGTTGCAATGCAAGGCTGCAAATGACTGACAAGGCTGCAATGCAAGATGGGCATTTAAATGTAAGTTTTTTTCCTTAAACTTCCCTCCTAAACTTGGGGTGTGTGTTATACGCCGACGAGTGTTATACGCCAATAAATACGGTATATTTATTTAGTATTCACTCCCTGGATTATTACAACATGTGGGCAATAAAATCACCACAGTCTACAGTGTGGCAGTTAGGGATTTATGGTAATAAACAAATAGATTGATAAATAGATACCATAGACAGATTGACAGAAGGAGTGAATAATCCTATAATATAGATATATGTTTCCCTATGTCAGTTGTTGCTCATTTTGTGCATTGATTGGTTTATAAAAGCTAATGCAGACTTAGATGGAAGATAAATTATTAACATCACTGGAACTTTGGTCCTACAACACTTTTCGCTCTTGAAAAGCTTGACAGTAAAATAAGCTAAACTAAATCTTTAAAAGTTTCACACATGAAGCAAAATTAATTAGTTGGAACCACACAGGTTTTTCAACTTAGAAAAATGCATGATTATTATTCAGCTACTGTATTTTGATAAAACAAGTTTCTTCTGGTCTCTATACTAATTCTCTTTGATGTACCACACTGGCCTTGCATTAGCAGTGTTTGGATCAATATCTTGCAGGACATTTAAGCACACATTGAGGGAATCCCCAACGTGGAATGGTTAAAAAATGTACCATATATACTGTATTTTCTGTGTATATTGTAGGCTTGATGTCTTCCAAACAACCAGAAGATATTAAATCTCCCCACGACCTGATGAGCATTGGTTGTCATGGCTGCCTTAAAAAACAACTTGGGCTTTGCAGGTAGGTTAAAATGTTTAACCTGCACTGATAAAAATAAATAATGATTACAATTGGTTGGATGATATTATAATTGCAGGAGATAAAAATGTCATCATAGATTTTGTCACAAAAATATTTTTATACCAGCCTCTCCTGAGTAACTCACACAAGTAAATACTTGCTTGCAATCCTGCTCCAGATATATCCACTGTGTGGCCCTTTCTTGTGCTGCTCAACTCTTGGTAAGGCCCCATTCACACCTGAGCATAGCGTTTTCAGGCAGAAAAACGTGCAATTTTACCACGATCATGTGGTGTTTTTACTGTTATTTTTTGGCGTTTTTTACCGTGTTTTGCCAGGATTTTGTGCAGGGCAAAAGGTCACCAATGTAAAAAGAAGAAAAACGCCCAAATCTGCCTGATTCGAGCAACAAAAAAGGGTCCAGAACTTGTTTGAGCTTCAGGCGTTCAGCTTCAGGTGACTTGGAGTAGAGATGTGAACCATTTCCATTGAGAATAATAGATTTTTTTCCCCTCCAGCGTTTTGTAGCTTCAGGCTTCAAGCTACAAAACGCTCAGTTGTGAATGGGGCCTTCGTCAGTACACCTACTTAGCACACATTCCATAAAGGTGAAGGGTGGAGCATGAAATGTCCCCAACCCCGCCACCTGTTGGATCATGTCAGACATATAAAAAATTTAAATTCAATAAAAGTTTTTAAGATAAAAGGATAAAAAAAAAAATACTTACCAGAGGATTGGTTGAAAAAATGACAGTTGCCCCAAAACGGTTCTCTTGCATGAGTCTCAGTCTATAAAAGAAAAGAGGATGCGTCACTAGGGGGGCAGAAGATGAGGAAGATCAGAAGAGGAGCACCCTCCCCCCTGTCATGGCCTGTTTTATGAGGTTTTAATACCTTCCTTTGAATGGGGATATTATAGTTGATGTTACAAGTATAACTTGAGCTTAAATGGCTAAGCTATTTATATATATAATTATATATGATTATATGTTTATTAATAAGATTTTAATATTTGCTAAATGTATTGATTATTTTAAAATGTTATTTAAAAGTTGATATAAATTGATTTAATATTTATTCC
The DNA here is from genome assembly GCF_037356315.1 of Lithobates pipiens. Taxonomy (NCBI): domain Eukaryota; kingdom Metazoa; phylum Chordata; class Amphibia; order Anura; family Ranidae; genus Lithobates; species Lithobates pipiens. The sequence continues at coordinate 506,204,071 of NW_027507748.1, read as the reverse complement.
TATAAATAAAGGGTCACGGCCAATTTAAACCACAGGTGTTCATTCAAGTATTTATATTTATTATTTATTTAACTAATAGAATATTTTATTAAATATCAATTGTAGTGAGTTCTGACTAGGATCCCACAGCTTAAGTTATTCCTGTAGCTGGTCTGTACTCCTCTGGGTGGCTTCACAGCACGGCACACATGTGAAGCCTGCAATATTGCCAAATCAAAAGCCACAGAAGATTTTCATAGCAGGCCTGAAAGTGAGTGTTTATCTCTGTGAATACCACTGAGAGTGGTGGTGCTTGGGGAATGTAAAGGTTTATGTCACTAAAAGTGAAGTTGTCCTTTATGGTTATATTTAGGGGTAATTTAAATGAGTAGAGAACATCTTCAAACAAGGGCATGTGTTATGCCGCATATGCAAGATCAGACTTTCCGGCAGACTAGGTCCGATGGTCTTCCCGATGGACTTTCGGCGGAGTTCCAATGGACTTTCCAAACAAATGGACCTGGCCACACACAATCATACCAAAGTCCGACGGATTCGAACGTGATGACGTACAACCAGACTAGTATGCCAATAGCTGCCCTAGCCTTGGTTTTCATGCGTTGGACTAGGATACAGATGAATGGATTTCTCAATAGGAACTGGTTCTGGCAGAAAGATTTTAAACATGTTCTATTTCTGAAGTCCATCTGATTTTTATACAGCAAAGGTTCGATGAAGCCCACACACGATCAAATTGTCCAGCGGATTCGTTCCGTCTGACCTTTGCTGTCAAAAAGTCCGGTCGTGTGTACACGGCATTACAGTAGCAAATGTCTCTGGATTTTCTGCAATTTGGAGCGAATTCCTCTTACTTTCTGTATCTATATGACAAGAAGTGAATCCACTTGCAAATGACAATGATCAGCATTTTGAATTCAGCCCCATCACCAATTGTAGCCTCTTACCAAGCAATAAGACCCCAAATTATAGGTTGTCTTATAACAGCATGCAATCAGTAATTATCCATCCACAGCCTTGGATCCATATGGGATTTCACAGCAACAGGTTGTTCAATGGCACTTCCAGAACTCCAAAGTGCATCAGCAGGGATTCACTGATTGCACCTCTGCTCTGCAGTAGTGGTTGTATTTACATGCGATTTATCCTTGTACCTATATAATGCACAGATACTTATTGCAATACATCTGCTGGTTGCACTGGAATGCTTGCTTATCTCTCACATGGCAGAGCGGAGAAGCAAACTGTGAATGCACTCTGATGATCTCTGGAGTTCCTGAAGTGGCGGTGGATGATTACTGATAGCATGCTGTTATAAATCCACCTATAATTTAGGTCTTATCACTTGTTAAGAGGCTGCAATTGGTGTTGGTGTTGAATTCACAAGGCTGCCTATTGTCATTCCTTAGCACTTTCCATTTTTTATTGTATGGTAAAGGGGCCCGCACATCAAACTTACAATCCCACCACACAGACAGCTCCGTTTTTTTTGCTGCGTAAATTACTTTTTTGGCTAACCGAGTATGTTATCCCTGCATGGAGCCTAGACTGCATGATGAGGTGCCCTCAGAAGGTGTGACCCTTACAACCTGGACTCACAGAAAGTAGTTGAGTAATGCTGAGAGTCATTCAACCCCAAAATGAAGAAAAGGATGTGAATGGTATTGCTGGAGGTCAAAATATCTTTATCTCCACAAAAATGATAAACAAGGAATTATTGGAAATATATTCACTATTATAGTATTTTATATGTGCACCTGTTTCTTATTAAAATCTGCACAACTATGGCAGCATAAATAAGTGTTGCTTTCTAAACAGTGCTTGCTGCAGAATCCAAATTGTATTTTAGCAAATTTATGGCATTACTAAAATCTGAATTGCATTTTCTCCAAATTTACCTAAGTTGCTTAGTTTGTAACTACATTTACAATTTACATTTTGTATAGGAATAATTCAGCAAAAGGGCCGTATTTATGAACATTCGCTGATGGTAAATCAATCACTCTCACTAGAGAAAGTTGCCTGGTAATTTTCAAATTACATGGTTACATAGTTGGTAAGGTTGAATAAAGACACTAGTCCATCCAGTTCAACCTGTATATATGTGTGTTTATGTTGCTTGCTACCAATTTCCATATCCCTGTATATCATATTCCGTGAGAAACACATTTTAAATATTTATCTATCCTCCCTGCTGACTCCACTAACTGTGGAAAGGAGTTCCACATCTTTACCTTATTAACAGTAAAGAACCCCTTATGGCGGTTAAGACTGAACCACCTCTCGTCCAAGTTTAGTGTGGCTGTGTGTCTTCTTTCGATATTAGATTAATTAGTTCTCTCTCAATAATATAGTCACCATTTAAACGTTCATATATTGTGATCATATCTCCTCTTATACGCTTCTTCTCCAGGGAGAATACATTACACTTTTGTAGCCATTCCTCATAAGTAAGGTCCTCCACCCCTCTTAAAAGTTGAATTGTTCTTCCCTGGAATCTCTCCAGTTCAAGGAGGTCCTTACTAATGATTGGTGACAAAACCTGCATACTCAAGATGGGTAAGAGTGTAGTAAAGTGATAGAATTATACAGCATCCTGACCCATTGGAAGTCTTCTACAGTCCCCTCCACTAAAGAATGGCTCCGGAGAGTAGATAAAATAGCGAATATGGAAGAACTAATCCATATCAATAATGACACACCGACTAAATTTGGCTCAAAATGGGCTCCTTGGCAACACTTCAGAACCACTGATGACTTCCACAACCTGACACAGCCATCTACCTAAATAACCGTATACTAGTGATGTTCAAATACATATTGCCTTATATTCCCTGGATCCTTCCCATTTGTAATAGCTTACTATCGATCTTTAAGGCATCGCTTTCATTACATGAATCTACAGAAGATCACCTTAACTTAACCAAAATCTGTGGATGGCGAGTGGCGGAGTACCTATATTCCTCTCCTAATTATTCACCTACTTTAGGATATCATCCTCACCTCTGTCTTTCCCTGTAATTCTCTCCCCCATTCCCTTTATATCTAACCCCACCCCCTCCAAAGATTTGCTCGCATTCAGCATAAAAGACGAAAATTTCTCCTATATCCTTTCCCCTTCTTCCCTGATTTTTCTATATTTCTGACTGATCTTGATTAATTCGGTATGGTAATCTAACAATGTACACACTGGTGAAACTTATACCCCACACACGCGGGGAAGTGCGTTCTGATCTTGCGTGTACTTAGAGCCTCCTACACCATTCTTTATATAGATGAATAGATGAATATATACCATGTTAATCTATGCATCAACTGAGCGATATTATACTATTTGTTAACTCTCTGTAACGATTGCCTGTCATATGGCTTTAATTTTTTGTATGTTGTATTTTGGAAAACAATAAAAATCTTCGGAGAAAAAAAAAAAAGATTTATACAATATAGTTTTATCTCTTGAGTAAATATCCTTTTTAATGTATGTTAATATTTTGCTAGCTTTGCTTGTTGAGGCTTAGCACTGCATGCTGTTGCTGCGTCTGTGATCTACAAGGACCTCCAGCCCCTTTTCAGTCCTTGATTTCCCCCTAGGGAGTAACTTCCATGCATATTTTTAGCTCCTGAACAGGATTCCAGGGTCAGGACCTGGATTGGAGGTATAGTATGTGTCCCCACTGAGGGGTTCTCCCCCATGCAAGATGGAGGGGTTCTGGGACAGTCTGGCTAGAGAGGAGAGGATTTACAGACTTACAGTGCTCTCAATTTTAGAATTTGGTGTCTAGGAGAAACTTTGGGTGGGAAAGAGCCTCCAACCCTGATTACAAGGACTTTGGCCACAAAAGGGTTAACCTTCCTGCAGGGGAGGCCCGAAAAAGAGACAACACCTGTATATGAGTTGGAGACTGAGGCAAGCCACAGCTGTGAGGAAGTGTGGACTGTCTGGTAAATGAGACATTGTTTGCTGAGCAACCACTTTACAGCCCCTGAAGAAGACAGTAACTCAAAACTCAAGTGTGGGATGGGTATACTGGTGGTGAATCATCATGTTATTTTTTTATTATGCGAGAATTGAACTGTTTATGTTTACTTTTGCTGCAGAAAGCTCTTTGTTTGCCTTTAAAAAAAAATAAAAAAAAATAAATGAATACTGTTTTATTTTACATGCAGCTGGCTGGTGATCCTGGGTTCCCATATTACACTCCTAAGTGCAGTACTTTAGATTTTTCACTATTAAACATTAGACAGTAGACAGTAGGAGTAAAACTCCTCAAAAATCAGAAGTTCTAGTTCCTCTATTTTATTAACCACTTCCCGCCTGTCCTATTGCAAAAGAGCGGCCGAGCGGGACATTCGGCATACCGGGTGGACATCATATAACATCCTCTTGGAATGTATCTTGCACGTGGCCCTCCAGCAGCACTAAGGGCATAATCTGTCACCCGCTGTGTACACCAAACACAGCCAATGACAGATCACTGTACTGGTACCATGTGATCGCTATGACCAATCACAGCACATTTTACATGAAAATTGCAAACAATGCATAACTTTCTTTCATGCCATCCATTGTGTACAATTGTGTTGCTGGCTGTGATTGGTCACAGTGATTACATGATACAGACAGGGCCAATCACAGACAGGGCCAATCACAGCCCATGTGATTAGCTGTGGCCAATCACAGCAATACTCCCTGAATGAATCAGTTTCATTCAGTAAAAATAGTTGCTTATACCAATACTAATAAAAAAATTCTGATCACTTCCCCAGAGTAGTATAGTGTTACCATGATTACACTTTATTGCTCAGATTGCAATACAAATCTTAAGAAAAAAAAGAAAAAAGAAATATATTAAAAATGTTTTTTTTTTTTACACATTGCCACACCAGTCAATTTCCCTGATCACTGCCACACCAGTTATATGATGATGCTGTACTATACTGGTGATGGAATGTAAAAGAAAAATGTGAAAAAAATAAAAAATTTAAAACGTCTTCATTTTACAGAAAATTGTGACAAAAAATTACAACTTTATAAAATTTGCCACACATCTTACTAATTATCTTGGACTGTCTACTTTTGGTGGTAATTTGAGCAATATTTGTACTGTCCTGGCATTTTCAGGCCTCAAGAAATGCAGCAGTACATCAGGCATTGGTGTGTGCAGCCTATTGCATTAGGGTGTGCACCTCAGAGTACAAGCACACATGCGTGCATATCAGTAGAGCAGCAATTGGTGTCAGTAGGGCAGAGGATGGTGTCAGTAGTTTTTTATATCTTTATTACTTTTTACAATTTTATTTTTTTAATTATTTTTTACAATATTATTTTTTATTACTTTTTTACAATGTCTTTAGGAGCCCAGTTTGGGGGCTTTGGTGAAATATCAAGGGTCTAAACAGACCCCTGATGTTGCACTTTTGAGACAGAGAAAGGGATGGAGGACAGAGATTCCCTAGTCCCTTTTTCTGCATGCTCAGCTGCACTGGACAGTGAAAGAATGGGAAGTGCTCTGTGCTTTGCGGCTTGCTTTTCATTCACAAACTGAAGCATAATAAATACAGGGGTTATTTAATAAAACTGGAGCATGCAAAACCTGGTGCAGCTCTGCAGAGAAACCAGTCAGCTTCCAGGTTTTATTGGCAAAGCTTAAATGAACAAGCTGAAGTTAAAAGCCGATTGGCTACCATGCAAAGCTGCACCAGATTCTGAGTGCTGTAGTTTTAGTAAATCTACCCCACAGTTTACTAAGTTTGCTATGCTTCAGTTAAGAATGAAAACAAGAGTGATCATTACTCACATTCAGAAAAGGAAGGGGCTGGTAAATTAAATATTTACTGGCTCCTTCTCCGACTCTCTATCTTGGAACATCCCCTGCAGCAGCTGGTGGAAGAGGAGGGAAGCTGACAGCACTGTAGGGGGAGACAGGAAGCAGGGAATATCAGCACTGCACAGGGTGATTAGGGTTTGTTGTTTTCATCAAAGAAATAGAGCAGAATACATTGTGGCCTAAATTTATGAAAAAAAAATCTATTTATTTGCAAAATTTTATAACAGAAAAGAAGAAAACATATTTTGTTTCAATTTTTTTGCAAAAAATAAAAACAGTGGTGATTAACCACTTCAGCTCTGGAAGGTTTTATCCACTTCCTGACCATGTCATTTTTTGTGTTATATGGCACTGCATTAATTTAACTGACAATTGCGCGGTCATGCAATGCTGTACCCAAATAAAATTGATGTCCTTTTTTTCCCACAAATATAATTTTCTTTTGGTGGTATTTGATCACCTCTGAGGTTTTTATTTTTTGTGCTATAAACAAAAAAAACCCTCAATTTTGAAAAAAAAACAACAATATAATTTTACTTTCTGCTATAAAACACATCCAATAAAAAAAAATGTAAAAAAAATCGAATTTCTTCATCAGTTTAGGCCAATTTATATTCTGCTACATATTTTTGGTAAAAAAAAAAAATATATATATCCCAAAAAGCATATATTGATTGGATTGAGCAAAAGTTATTGTGTCTAAAAGGTAAGGGGTAGATTTATAGACTTTAATTATGGACTTTTTTTTACTTATGGACAATTTTTTAAATAGTTTTTTCTAGTAATGTTGGTGATCTGTGATTTTTAGTGGGACTATTGCAGTGGACAAATATGACAAGTGACACATTTTGCCGACCAGTGACACCAATACAATGATCAGTGCTAAAGTGCACTGTCACTGTATAAATGACACTGGCAAGGAAGGGTTTAACCTCAGCAAAGTGTAAACTGTGTTCAGTGGGTGTGCTTTCTTACTGTGTGGGGGATGAACTGACATGAGGAAGAGATTATCTGTGTTTCTGAGTAACAGGAATCACAGATCTCTCTCTCCTCGTCTGACAGAACGACGGTCTACCCTGTTTACATAGGCAGACTGCCATTTTGTTTCCCCAGCGCATTATCGCGGGTGGCCAGTGGCCATAGTGGCTGCCGAACCTGCTGATTGGCTCCCGCTTTGTCTATTCACAGTGAAAGCTGAAAATTGCCCTGGGCAGGAAGGGAGTGAAAGTGCCCTGTATTGAACTGGTTAACCAGACTTAACATTTACATACATACATTTTAATTGTGTATAAGTATATATAATTTTATTTTTGCTTACTCCTGTGTTACAGTTAGATTAAGCAAGCCTGCTAGCATTGGTCTCGGATGCTTTCATTTTCTTTGGTTTGAGGCCACCTACCCCCCAACTTGGTCCACATATGCATTCAGTGCACACTTTGACCATCGTTCACTGTACAGTTCACCTCTCACTGATCCCCCACATCCTGATTTACGTTCATCTAACCTTCTGACTGTCTTCCCTGACAGAGCTGCACCCTCCCTATTTAAGTGCAGTCCATCTCTGCTGTAGAACTTCTAACCAACTGCAAAGTCGTCCCAGTTTTCCATGAACTTTAAACCCTTCTTCTTACACCAGCTTCTCAGCCACTTGTTTAGCTCTCAAAGCTTCTGCTGCCTCTCTGCTGTGGATTGTGGTGAAGAAAATACTGCCTTGGATGTTCTTTTCTTTAATAAAACACCCTGTCCCTGAAATCATTTTCAAGGTTGCTTCATCATCCTCTATTCTTGTCATTTGTATGAATATGTACCACAACAGCTTGGCCCACACAAACCCACCCAACAATCTTTCTCACCGATCCTCAATGTGCCAAAACTGAGCACCTGGTAAACATACCGTTTGGTGATCACGGTCTATGTGACAGATTGCCCACTATCTGTCCTTATAATCGAGTCCCCCGTTACAAATTTGCTTGAACCCCTTCCCCCATCCTTGCTGGAGTAGGTGTTCACTGCTTTATAAAAGTTCCCCTTTTGTGCATACTAATATGAATAATGGTCACTGTAAAACCTGTGTGTGTGTGTGTGTGTGTGTGTGTGTGTGTGTGTGTGTGTGTGTGTGTGTGTGTGTGTGCGTGTGTGTATATATATATATACACACATACATATACACAGCTCTACTGTAATGATAACTCAAATTCCATACCATGTGTAAATCATAAATAATTATGATACTATAATCATCACAATATCACACAACATAAAAGTCCTTATTATCAACAAAAATGCTTGATTGCTGTGATTTTCTGTGTTATTCTTTCACCACTGTGTTTTTCTTTAGACACTTAGTATTGGGCCCACCTCCACCAGCTATTTTACCTGCTCCCCTCAAGACTGAGTCAGGTAGACTCAAACATAGCTCTTACATAGCTCTTTATTTTTCACTCCTCAATGATCTCTCCCTTCCACTGTGGATCAGCTGTTCACCATTCACCCTTTTGCAGTTTCAGCTACTCCCAAAATGATTCACATGGATAGAAGTTTGATCTCTCACACAAAAAGCTTCTCTCCTTAAACGCTCATTCATTACAAAGTACAGGAAACATAGTACTCTCTGTTTTCAAATGTATTAAAAACCCCCCGCTTAAAAAGGACACTTACAAGGTTGAAAAACAAATCGCATGTGTGTAATATAAGGGTGTCCACTCACTCACTACTGTGGCTTTGTGACGTCACAAGCTCAGTTCCTCCACTCTACAGATCTGTCATCAATATGCGTGCAGAGGGGAGAAATCGAGCCTGTTGAGGAGAGCGCAATACTAAGCCCCCATACACACGGTCGGAAATTCCGACCACAAAATCCATCGGATTTTTTCCAACAGGTATTTTCCAAAACTGGTGTTGCATTCACATGGTCGGACAAAATTGTCAGAAAATCCGATCGTTCGGAACATGATGACGTTCGTTCGTTACGACGGGACTATGTTGCGGCTAGTAGCCAATAGCTTTGGTCTGATAATTTAATCTGAGCATGCATGGCACTTTGTCCAATCGGAATTCTCTACAAACGATCGGAAAAAGTCAGATCGGATTTTTTGTCTGAAAATTTGAGATCCTGCTCCCAAATTTTGTCCGTCGGAATTTCTGACGGAAAAAGTCCGATAGAGCTCACACATGATTTCCGACCATGTGTACAGGGCATAAGTCATCATTGAGAAGAGTACAATACTAAGTGTTTAAAGAAAAACACGGCGGTGAAAGAATAACACAGAAAATTACAGCAATCAAGATTTTTTGTTTATAATAAGGACTTTTATGTTGTGTGATATTGTGATGTTTATATTATCATAATTATTTATGATTTGCACATGATGTGGAATTTGAGTTGAGTTATCACTACAGTAACGCTGAACTATAATATATATATATATATATATATATATATACACACATATATATATATATATATATATACACACACACATATTATATATATATATTTTTTATTGTTAATCTTTAAAGTGGAATGAACCCACTTAGAGTGTACAGCAGCTGCGTTATAGGATTTGTTTAAGAAAAAATGTTTTTGATATATACACAGGGTTAGAAATTTTATATTGCACTGAGCACTTTATTAAGAATTAGGGTGGACATAGACACATTTATTGGAATCTGAAAGCTCCCTTAAAAATGTACCCCCCCAGTATCTGCCTTCACACAGGTGAATGAGTTGAATAGTATCTCTCTTTATGCATTCACAAAAAAAGTGCTAGCATTAGCTCAGCAATAGTGCTACCCCCACTAAATGACAGATCTCCGACTGGTTTATTTATATGCGGCAGCCATAATTTATCATTTTGTGATACTATTGCTAACACCACAAAATGATAGATCTGTTTGTCTACAATAAAAAACAAAACAAAAAACTAACAGGTCAGAAATCATGTGTGATGTCATGGAGCAAATATTGCCATGACTATATTTGGTCAATGACTTAGCCCAGAATCCCTGGTCTGTTTGTTTTAATATGAAGTGGTGTGTACTTATTAAGTGCTGCCTTGTAAAAATCTGAATCATATTCGGCTGTGATCGTACAAAAAAACCTGAGGGGCTTGATAAATTGACTTTAGTACAACTAGCTTGCCCATAGATGGTAGGCCTATCTGTGCTTCTTAGTATATTTTTTAGTATTAGCAGCAAGTGTTTTTTTGTTAAACTCATGTTTCTTTCCTCTAACATTTTTCTGTTTTATGCTAGGGTAACAAACATAGCAGGCTTTTTCTTGTATTGCTAAATTGTTTAGGGTTTGTACATATTAAGTGTATTATATTTAATTTTGGCTTGCTAAGGTCTTAAACAAAACTGAAGGGTCTGCTATGAATATACATATATATATATTTTTTTATATATTTTTTAATATCCATACAAGACCTGAAGGGCCTAGAAATTAATTTTTTTTTTTTTTTTTTTTTTTTTTTATCAATGAATTTCAATGACTGTTCTCTGTATTACGGGAAGCCAACAATTCATTATAGCAGAGAGTGATTTTAAATGACCTTTTTCCTGCAGAAATTACACTTTGTGCAGGGACAGTTCCAAGCATGGGAAACATGTGCCCCTTCACAGGCATACTATAGAAACCCCCCAGGTACGAAATTGAAAGGAATATTACACTTTTATTGTTTCACTTTAAGCATTATTAAAATCCCTGCTCCTGAAAAAACATCCTTTTTTTTAAACTTTTTTTTGCATTAATACATGTTCCCTGGGGCAGGACCCAGGTCCCCAAACACTTTTTAGGACAATAACTTGCATATAAGCCTTTAAAATTAGCACTTTCGATTTTGAACGTTCGAGTTCCATAGACTTTAATAGGGTTCTAAAGTTCACACGAAGTTTAGGTCTGTTCGCAGGTTCTGGTGTGAACCGAACCGGGGGGTTTCGGCTCATCCTTAACAGTAACTAGTGTTCATCAAAAGAACCAAACATTCACTGCCAGTCATGATAGTTTCAGTTACAAACAGATATTCCATTTACACAACAGGGATGACATATAGAACAGCAGAGACTGGGTATAGTTCTTTCCTTTTGTTTAGACATTCTAATCACCTCTCAAAATATTGCAATGAGAATAGGGTCTAAAATAAGAGGCAGATGTGCTGCTTGTGACGATAGCAGGGGGCGAGCAGGTCCTGCAAGACTGGTGACACAAACTGGAGATTGGGCTTATGTGCACACCCAGAGAATACTTGACTTTCTGAAAGAAAACTTTTATATTAGTTGTATAGTATATATAGTTGTCTTTTCTTGGTTCGGCAGGGCTTCAATTATTAAAATTAATATATTACCCCGTTTGATATATATTCTACAAACTATCCCCATAAAACTTCCTCCCGCCTATTTTAAAGCTTACCAATCCTATTGCTCCAATTTTATTTGGAGTGGTAAACGACCCCGGATTAGCTTCGCTAGATTGAGTTTACCCAAAACGAAAGGCGGCATTGGGTTACCTGACATCAAGAAGTATTTTATTGCCAACCATTTGTCTATAATAGTAGACTGGAATGTGCATACTCACACTAAAGCCTGGACGCAAATAGAAAATAAGTTTTCCAATACACCGCTCAAATTTTTACCCTGGATAGACCCTGCACATGTCCCACCAAAATGCAAACAGAACCCCTTGATTGCGAGTACACTGTATGCCTTTAATTTAGCCTGTAGTAATCATGGTATTTCCTCGCACCGCAGCCCGATGACACCGCTTAAACACAACCCTGCATTCCCAGTAGGCCAATCGGATGCCTTCCTTTTCCGGTATATGGCCTTCTTCAGACATTAGAACGATGCTTTTCTTCTCGGGCAATAAACTTAAATCCCTTCTAGACCTTCCCCACCAGCCCTCGGGACGCCCATTCCCTCAATGGGCCTACTTCCAGATAAAACACTTCCTGTTTTATCAGGGGGCGAACTCCGACTTCGCCTGTAATCTTACCTCATTTGAAGTTCTCTGTAATCAGACGGAACCACAACGGCATGTGAGCTCTACTATCTACGCCTTACTCTTTGCAAATATCAACCCCAAAGCAAATATAGCAACAGTTAACTGGGAAAATGATTAACCGTCTCCCTGACGGTCGATGACTGGTCACATATATATTCCAACTTACATAAGGGATCAATGAATGTATCTGTACAAGAAAACAATTTTAAGATATTCTCTAGGTGGTATCTAACTCCAGAAAGGCTCCATCGTCGTGATCCCAAAATTCCCTCGATGTGCTGGCGCTGTTCGGACAATGTAGGTACGTTCTTACACATTTGGTGGTCCTGTCCACGCATCCAGCCTTTTTGGAGAGAGATTCACCATCTAATAAGACACATTACCACTATCCCCATTGATTTCTCCCCTGCCCAAATGCTATTGCACCACTCTTGTCTTCCCAAGAAGCTTTACCATCGCTCATTGGCACAGCATCTGCTCAATGCAGCGAAAATGTGCATTCCTGTAGTCTGGAAATCTAGCTCCCCCCCTTCCGTCGCTGACTGGATCACAAGAGTGTCTAAAATTGCCGAGATGGAAGAACTAATCCATCAATCAAATGATACCCCAACTAAATTTTGGGGGACCTGGGCTTGCTGGCATCACTTTCGTGGTTCAGATGAGTGTCTTCACCTGTTAACCGGTTCTCCTCCGCCCTGAGGTGGAGGGCCTGGTGATTCCCAATTTTTCTTATGTTTCTTTTTATTTATTTTTTTTTATTTTTTCCTCTTTTTGCTTATCGGTTAATGGTAGACAGTTTATCGTTTATGAAGACCTGAATCTTCTGATGCCTTTTTTGAAGGTTCAGGACACTTTTCTCCTTCCCTTGCCTATTGACTTTTAGTAATTCTTTTATCATTTATTTGAATATGACTTTATTGTCTTTTCTACTATGATATAGACTATTATATACTTGGCAATTTCAAGTTACTGTTCGCCTCTGTATTCTAATATAAGGTCAAAATGTGCTATATTGTTTTCATTATATTTTGCTCTTCTATGCAATGTTATTGTATATTATTGACTATTTACTTCAATAAAAGCTTTTTGGTTAAAAAAAAAAATATATATATAGTTGTCTTCTAACATTACTAACATGCTCTCTTCCCCCTCCTCCTCTCTGAGGCTATCTAGAACATCAAGCTATTCCATAACATCATGTACAGCTTAATCACTTCCAGACCGCACTATAGCAGATTTAGCTTTGCAGGGCAGCCCTCATGTGCAGGATCACACATATATATATATATATATATATATATATATATATATATATATATATATATATATATATATATATATATATTAATCACAGCAAAAAGCAATCTGTGGGTTTCCGGGCACTGGATATCCACTGGCACCCGCTGTTCAACAATAAAGCACACAGAGCAGAGCTCTGCTCATGTACACAAGGCAGAACTCCGTTCTGATAGGGGGAAATTATGGATTTGTGTCCCTGCAAAGCAAGGAAAAAAATCCTCCTTTTTCCCTAGTAAAAGCAGCACATACAGTACACAAAAACACTGACTAGGCACACAGGTATATAATAGTGATCTCTCGCACTCCAAATAACAAAGAAAAATTACACCCAATGCTGCTCCTTAAAACCATAAATATCAAAACCAGTGAAAATGAAATATATATACCACAGTGCATATATAGCAAAATTCATAGTAGTGCAACAATAACACCTAATTAATTTAGTGTTCAATAGAAAAATGTAATGATCGAATATAAATAATACTCCATGTGCAAAGAAAATATAAAAATATAAAACGATAAAAAGATAATAAAATTAAAATGTCATGAAAACAAAACAAGAGTCCAATAGCAGTCCTCTTTAAACAAGCAAAAAAATGTGATGCTATTCCCAGTGATGTCCCAATTAGGAAAAAACACAAGTATCCAAAAAGTATCCACCACCGTATGTGTCGCATCAAACCCATTCCCATCAGGTGAAAACTCACCAAATGTATTTGCTTACCACTCTCATGGCTAGACTCCTAAGCCATGAGAATCAGGTGTTCAGAGATTCCTTAATAAGCCAATCCACTTCTTGACAGTTTCTTGTAGAAAAGGCGCATAGCCATGGGTATATGAAAAAGAAAGGCTCCACTAGTGTAATATTGTAAAGCTCAATCTTTAATCTAAAACCAATACTCAGTCCACTTGCATTTAAAACATCTTGTCTCAAACATTGTATAGCTCATGATATAATCGAGCGATCCCCTTCAGTCTCACCACCTCCATGCTGGCTGATGACTATCCAGGGAAGCCCCAATCACACAATGTTAATGCAATGATTCCGGTTGCTGTCTAGTCACAACAATCAAGAGTTAACCTTTTGATTGCCTGAGATGTTTAACCCCTTCCCAGACAGTGTCATTAATACAAAGACAGTGCATATTTTTAGTACTGATCACTGTATTAGTGTCACTGGTTCCTGGAAAGTGTCAAAAGTGTCAGTTAGTATTTGTTTGGCCGACAGCAATATTGCAGTCCTGCTATAAGTCACTGATCACTGCCATTGCTAGTATAAAAAAATAAAATAGAAATTCCAGAAATATATATACTATAATTTGTAAACAACATTACGTAACAAAGCAATCAACATACGCTTTTTTTATTTACTTATTTATTACCAAAAACATAGCAAAATACATATTGGCCTAAATTTGGGAAGAAATTTGATTACATTTTTTTTTATTGCATATGTTTTATAGGGTAAAGTAAACAATATTGTGGTTTTTTTTTCAAAATTTTCGGTCTTTTCTGTTTATAGCACAATAAATAAAAAAAAAACATTGGTGATCAAATACCACCAAAAGAAAGTTCTATTTGTGGGAAAAAATTACATCAATTTTATTTGGTTAAAGCGTTGCATGATTGCGCAATTGTCAGTTAAATTAACGCAGTGCTGTATCACAAAAAATTACCTGGCAATGAAGAGGGGTAAATCTTCTGGCGGTCAAGTGGTTAAACACATCTCAAGACCTGTGCCCTGTTTTCCATAACTCTTTCTTTTATGATGATGGCTCATTTGTTAGACCCACAAAGAAACAAATTGAATATTATGATTTGATCCCATAGAGTTAAATTATATTCCAGGAAATGTTTGGATTTTCTGGATTTTGAGAATGTTTTGCATAAATATTTGTCAATCAAACTCAGGGAAATCCACTCATTATTAATCATAAAGGATAATGGAAGAAGAAAAAAATCTATATTTACTGTTCTTTATGCAACTGATTGTTTTGTCATTGTTTGGTTAGAATGATTGGGATACGATTATATATTTATTCTACTGATCTTGATGATATTATTGCTATATTCTGCAAAATGTTCTGTTTCAAATAATGACATAAGTAACTGTTTTGCTGAAGCTTTTGCTTAGTTCATGCAATAGAATAGTTGAAATATTGAAAAGCAGTAAACATT
>NW_027507748.1:506178768-506183768 GCF_037356315.1 Lithobates pipiens | reverse complement strand
AAATGTCGGGTGCTGGCTAGATATAGCCTGACCGTGTTACGAGAAGAAGCCAGCTGCGTGTGGCAACTCGACCTCTGGTGTAGGACGGAAGCTGAACTCAACTGCCCAACGGCAGAAATGAGCGTCAGGGATGGCGAGTGGCGTAGTCACTGGGGCTAAGTGGCCAAATGAGTACCGCTGAAAAATGATGTGAGGCTGAGTGCCAACAAAATGCATGCAACGATCACAAGTTATGCTAAGTTGCACGCCTAGCCGTGATAGCAAGTGTTGCGCTTAAATGTGTGCTCACAATGATAGCAAGGGAGTTAACGTCACTGGAGATGTGTTTGTGGCGGCTGGACTCGGTGGTGTCGCAGACGTCCGGACACAGGGCTGTGAGCAGTATGACCTGAAAAGGCTGAATAAGTTATGCCAAGATGCGTGCTTGCTACGATTGCAAGAAGTTATGCTAGGATGCGTAGTTAGCTAGGTTGAAAAGACAAAGTCCACCCAGCCCACGATAAAATCAACAATTTAGACGAACAACATTGCACAACCCGACACACCCAATGCTATCCCCACAGCTGATCCAGAGGAAGGCAAAAAACCCCCGCAGAGCATGCTCTAATTAGCTACAGCAGGGGAAAAAATTCCTTCCTGACCCCTCGAGCGCGATCAGATTTCTCCCTGGATCAACCTACCTACAATATAGCACCCCGTTATACTACGTACGTTAGGAAGATATCCAGGCCTTACCCAGCAACGCACTGAGCCAGCCAGAACTGCCTGCCAGCAAGGATAGTACTAGGTTCGTGCCTGGGGCTTGCTAGCGACAACTGCAACGTTTATGCTAGGATGTGTGCTAGCAACTATTGCAAGAAGTCTATGCTTGGATGCGCGTTTGCAACGATTGCAAGAAGTTTATGCTTGGATGTGAGTCTGCCACGATTGCAGGGAGTTATGCCTAGATGTGCTTGTGATGACTGCAAGATGTTTGTGACCGGATGCGTGCTAGCAACAAGCTTGCACAGAGTTGTACTTGGAAGCGTGCAAAATGAATCCGATATGAACCGGATGTAGGTGTGAAATGAATCCTATGAATTGGTTATGTGATAAATCCGACCCAACAATCGTGGAGTAGATGACAATGAATCCGATATGAATTGTTGAGTTATACCCATAAGGCTGAAAAGACGGGTGCGGATTAATGCGTTGCTGGTTTGAGGGATATGAGTTGGTAAGCGATGAATATGTGGAATGAAATAAATGAAATGTTTGCCATGATATAGACAAGAATTGGTATGTTTATGATCAATGATGAGTTGGAACTGCGGAGCACAGAACGAAATGAGGTCAAGACACCTGGGGCATGCCTAGATGAATCAGAGCATGGAGGGTGCTGCTGGACTTGACTGGCCTGTAAACACAAAGGCAAAACCAGTTGAGGATTCCATACCTGTCATAGACAACTGGCCAAATGGTGACTCCTAATGGGAGTGGTGAGCTTTGAAATGAAACGAAATGATATAAAAAATGAAATGAGACAAACAAACACAATGAAATGTTTTTTTTTTTTTTTTTTTTTTTTTTTAGATATATATATTTTTTTCCTTTTCCTCCTTTTTTTTTTCCATTATTATTATTCCTTCCTTTCCCCCCCCCCTTTTTTTTTTTCTTATTTTGAAATGAAATGAGACGAACAAACATAAACGAAATGTTGCCTTTGATGAGAACCTGCCATGACAGAAGCGCAGCTCGGTCGTGTCACAGGCGCACTGACAGCGAGCCGGACTCTGGAGCATGTACTGAAATGAGGCAATTAGTGAAATGAGGCCAAATGAGCATGGCCCCCCGTCCAGAACCCGAATTTGTAAAACAACTGGGTTTGAACCGAGGTGCAGGAGGTGTCAGTGAGATGAGTGAAATTAGTGAATCCGCCATGACAGAGGCCCGAATCGCCATGCCGTAACTTTGCGACTGAGCACTAAACGGACTCTGGAGCATGTACTGAAATGAGGCCAGTCCTGGGGCACGCCGAGACGAATTAGAACATACGTGTGACTATTCGTGTCGGAGCGTGATAGGTGAAACAAAATGATACCCATGACAAAGACAGGGATCAACGGCTGCGCTCAAGAATCAACGGTGAACCCTGTCTCTGGAGCATGTACTGAAATGAGGCGAAGCAGCTGGGCACACCGGAACGAATCGGTGCACATAACTGCGACAGGATTCGAATCGCAGCGTAATAAGTGACATACCATGATAGAGACCGGAATCAACGAGTGGCCCACCGATTCGGTAAGAATCCGTCTCTGGAGCATGTATAGAAATGAGGCCAAACAACTGGGCGTACCGAGGCGAATCGGTGCATCGATATAATGCGACTGGATTCGTAACGGGGCGTGATAGGTGACCAGAAATGATATGCCATGACAAAGACAAGAATCGAAAACCGTGGCTGAACCTGCGAATGATTCTGTCCCTGGAGCATGTATTGAAATGAGGCCGACAACTGGGGCACACAGGAGCGAATCGGTGCATTGGAGATGCGACTAGATTCGAATTGGAGCGCGACTCGTGACCGAAATGAAATGAAATGATTGAAATGATCGAAAATGATTGAAATGATCGAAATTATAGAAATGATCGAAACGATTGAAATGATCGAAACGATTGAAATGATTGAAACAATTGAAATGATTGAAAACTCTCCGGTTAGTTAGAATTTAGGACGTCTGTTGGGAATTTTCGAAATGATCCGAACGATTCGGACGTGTGATTTGGTCGGTATGCGGAAGGTTTGAAAAATGAAACGCTCGATGTGGTGTCATGAACGAGTGACCACGACTTCTTCGAGAAGAATGAAAATGAAATGCAATGATTAAAATGATTAAAATGAGCCGGTTAATTAGAATTTAGAACATCTGATTGGGAATTTCGAAATGAACCGAACGATTTGGACGTTTCAGTAGAGACCAGTGATTTGGTCGGTATAGCGGGTTTGTGAAATGAAACGCTCGATGTGGTGTCACGAACGGATGACCACGACTTCTTTCAAGAAGCAAGGAGCACAAACGTTTAGAGGTAATGGACGCGTGAACGATATCGGAAAAATACGAAGGTGATATTTCAGTGAGTGGTTCGTGAGTACAACAGATCACAGTTTAGTGACATGAACAACATGAAATGAGAAATGGGAGCCGAAGCCCTACCCGTGACCGCCGAACCAGATGCGTTGCACGATACCGGCAAGTTTTCGAGTGTTGCGCCTCAGACAATACACGAACGCTCACGACGGCAAATCGACTGTAACACGAGGATGAAGACAGGACTTCAATGAAGACGGAACTCACGAACACTACACTCATTCTATCGAACGGTCTCGAATAGTCGGCCCTAGATCTGTGGCGTAGCTAGTATTGCACACAGGAACCGACAAGGAACACAGCAGAATGGGCTGATTAAATACCCCTCCGGACTCCTCCCATAAATTCCGGCCACCGTACTGGCTGATAAGGAACACAGCTGAACGGGCTGATCAATTACTCCTCCGGGCTCTTCCCATAAATACAGGCCACCATACTGGCCTTTTAACATATACACACAGAGAGAGAGAGAGAGAGAGAGAGGGGGGGGGAGAGGCGAGAGAAAGAGGGAGAGAGGGAGAGAGAGAGAGAGAGAGAGAAGAGAGAAGAGAGAGAGAGAGAGAGAGGGGGTGTGTGTGTGCGTGTGTGTGTATATTACTGAGCAGCACAAAATATTTGGTTCTTTGGTGTATATTTGGTGTATTCTCTGAAAGGTGCTGTACTGAGAGGTGGATAGGTGGTGGAATCAAGGGATGTTGCTCAGAGACAGATAGGGGGCGGAGATGAAGGATAATCGGAAGGGTGGCATTCCTGTACCTATTCACTGAGAATAAAAAGCCCTGTATTATATATATATATATATATATATATATATATATATATATATATATATATATATATATATACATATATATCGAGAGAAAGCAAGATAGAGAGAGTGTGTGTGTGTGTGAGTGAGAGAGAGGGAGAGAGAGAGAGAGTGTATAGAGAATGTGAGAGATAGAGATATATATATGTGTGTGTGTGTGTGTGTGTGTGTGTGTGTACAGAGAGAGAGAGAGAGAGAGAGAGAGAGAGAGAGAGAGAGAGAGAGAGAGAGAGAGATGTGTAGAGAGAGGGAGAGAGAGATGTGGAGAGGGAGATGGAGAAAGAGAGAGAGAGAGAGAGAGAGAGAGAGAGAGAGAGAGAGGAGCGAGAGAGAGAGAGAGAGAGAGAGAGAGATGTGTAGAGAGAGAGAGAGAGAGAGAGAGAGAGAGAGAGAGGAAGATGTGTAGAGAGAGAGATGTGTAGAGAGAGAGATGTGTAGAGAGAGAGGGAGAGAGGAGAGAGAGAGATGTGTAGAGAGAGAGGGAGAGATGTGTAGAGAGAGAGAGAGAGAGAGAGAGATGTGTAGAGAGAGAGAGAGAGAGAGAGGGGAGGGGAGATGTGGAGAGAGAGAGAGAGAGATGTGTAGAGAGAGAGAGGGGGCAAGAGAGATGTGGAGAGAGAAAGAGATGTGTAGAGGAGAGAGAGAGAGAGAGAGAGAGAGAGAGAGGGAGAGGGAGAGACAGAGAGATATGTGTAGAGAGAGGGGGGGGGCAAGAGAGAAGTGGAGAGAGAGAGAGAGAGAGATGTGTAGAGAGAGAGAGAGTGTGTAGAGAGAGAGAGATGTGTAGAGAGAGAGGGGGGCAAGAGAGATGTGGAGAGAAAGAGAGAGAGAGATGTGTAGAGAGAGAGAGGGGGCAGAGAGATGTGTAGAGAGAGAGAGAGAGAGAGAGAGAGAGAGAGAGAGGGTGTAGAGAGAGAGAGATGTTTAGAGAGAGAGATGTGTGAGTTAGAGAGAGAGAGAGGGAGAGAGAGATGCGTAGAGAGAGAGAGAGAGAGAGATGTGTAGAGAGATGAGAGAGATGTGTAGAGAGAGAGAGAGAGAGATGTGTAGAGAGAAGAGAGATG
>NW_027507748.1:505912248-506178568 GCF_037356315.1 Lithobates pipiens | reverse complement strand
TGTAGAGAGAGTGATGTGTAGATAGAGAGAGAGAGATGCATAGATAGAGAGAGAGAGAGAGATGTGTGTAGAGAGAGAGAGGTGGGCGAGAGAGGTGTGGAGAGAGAGAGAGAGAGATGTGTAGAGAGAGAGAGAGAGAGAGAGAGAGAGAGGGGGGGAGAAATGTGGAGAGAGAGAGAGATGTGTAGAGAGAGAGAGAGAGGGCAAGAGAGATGTGGAGAGAGAGAGAGAGAGAGAGAGAGAGAGAGAGAGAGAGAGAGAGAGAGATGTGTGTAGAGAGAGGGGGGTGAGAGAGATGTGGAGAGAGAGAGAGAGAGATGTGTAGAGAGAGAGAGGGGGGGCGAGAGAGATGTGGAGAGAAAGAGAGAGAGAGATGTGTAGAGTGAGAGAGAGAGAGAGAGGTGTAGAGAGAGAGAGGTGTAGAGAGAGAAATGTGTAGTTAGAGAGAGAGAGAGAGAGATGTGGAGAGAGAGAGAGAGCTGTAGAGAGAGAGATGTGTAGATAGAGAGAGAGAGAGAGATGTGGAGAGAGAGAGAGAGAGAGAGAGAGATGTGTAGAGATAGAGGGTGGCAAGAGAGATGTGGAGAGAGAGAGAGAGATGTGTAGAGAGAGAGAGAGGGGGGCAAGAGAGATGTGGAGAGAGAGAGAGAGAGAGAGAGAGAGAGAGAGAGATGTGTGTGTAGAGAGAGGGGGAGAGAGAGATGTGGAGAGAGAGAGAGAGCTGTAGAGAGAGAGATGTGTAGATAGAGAGAGAGATGTGTAGAGAGAGAGAGAGAGAGAGAGAGAGATGTGTAGAGAGAGAGGGGGCAAGAGAGATGTGGAGAGAGAGAGATGTGTAGAGAGAGAGAGAGAGAGAGAGAGAGAGAGAGAGAGAGGGGGGCGAGAGAGATGTGGAGAGAGAGAGAGAGAGCTGTAGAGAGAGAGATGTGTAGATAGAGAGAGATGCGTAGAGAGAGAGAGATGTGGAGAGAGAGAGAGAGAGAGAGAGAGATGTGTAGAGAGAGAGGGGGGCAAGAGAGATGTGGAGAGAGAGAGAGATGTGTAGAGAGAGAAAGTGGGGGGCGAGAGAGATGTGGAGAGAGAGAGCTGTAGAGAGAGAGATGTGTAGATAGAGAGAGAGATGTGGAGAGAGAGAGAGAGAGAGAGAGAGAGAGAGAGAGAGAGATGTGTAGAGAGAGAGGGGGGCAAGAGAGATGTGGAGAGAGAGAGAGATGTGTAGAGAGAGAGAGTGGGGGGCGAGAGATATGTGGAGAGAGAGAGAGAGAGAGAGAGAGAGAGAGAGAGAGCTGTAGAGAGAGAGATGTGTAGATAGAGAGAGATGCGTAGAGAGAGAGAGAGAGAGAGATGTGGAGAGAGAGAGAGATGTGGAGAGAGAAAGGGGGCAAGAGAGATGTGGAGAGAGAGAGATGTGTAGAGAGAGAGAGTGGGGGGCGAGAGAGATGTGGAGAGAGAGAGAGAGAGAGAGCTGTAGAGAGAGAGATGTGTAGATAGAGAGAGAGATGCGTAGAGAGAGAGAGATGTGTAGAGAGAGAGAGGTGTAGAGAGAGAGAGAGAGAGAGAGGGGGGGCGAGAGAGATGTGGAGAGAGAGAGATGTGTAGAGAGAGAGAGAGAGTGGGGGCGAGAGAGATGTGGAGAGAGAGAAGAGAAAGCTGTAGAGAGAGGTAGAGAGAGAGAGAGGTGTAGAGAGAGAGAGAGGGGGGGCGAGAGAGGTGTGGAGAGAGAGAGAGAGAGAGAGAGAGAGAGATGTGTAGAGAGAGAGGGGGGGGCGAGAGAAATGTGGAGAGAGAGAGAGAGATGTGTAGAGAGAGAGAGAGAGAGAGAGAGAGATGTGTAGAGAGAGAGAGAGAGAGAGAGAGAGATGTGGAGAGAGAGAGAGATGTGTAGAGAGAGAGAGAGAGAGATGTGTGTAGAGAGAGGGGGCGAGAGAGATGTGGAGAGAAAGAGAGAGAGGGAGAGATGTGTAGAGAGAGAGAGAGAGAGATGTGTAGAGAGAGAGAGGGGGGCGAGAGAGATGTGGAGAGAAAGATAGATGTGTAGAGAGAGAGGGGGGCGAGAGAGATGTGTAGAGTGAGAGAGAGAGAGAGGTGTAGAGAGAGAGAGAGGTGTAGAGAGAGGAAATGTGTAGTTAGAGAGAGAGAGATGTGGAGAGAGAGAGATGTGTAGATAGAGAGAGAGAGATGCGTAGAGAGAGAGAGAGAGAGAGAGAGAGAGAGATGTGTAGATAGAGAGAGATGCGTAGAGAGAGAGAGAGATGTGGAGAGAGAGAGAAGAGATGTGTAGAGAGAGAGGGGGGTAAGAGAGATGTGGAGAGAGAGAGAGAGATGTGTAGAGAGAGAGAGTGGGGGGCGAGAGAGATGTGGAGAGAGAAAGAGAGAGAGCTGTAGAGAGAGAGATGTGTAGATAGAGAGAGAGATGCGTAGAGAGAGAGAGAGAGATGTGTAGAGAGAGAGAGGTGTAGAGAGAGAGAGAGAGGGCGAGAGAGATGTGGAGAGAGAGAGATGTGTAGAGAGAGAGAGTGGGGGGGCGAGAGAGATGTGGAGAGAGAGAGAGAGAGCTGTAGAGAGAGAGATGTGTAGATAGAGAGAGAGATGCGTAGAGAGAGAGAGAGAGAGATGTGGAGAGAGAGAGAGATGTGTAGAGAGAGAGAGAGAGAGAGATGTGTGTAGAGAGAGGGGGCGAGAGAGATGTGGAGAGAAAGAGAGAGAGAGGGAGAGATGTGTAGAGAGAGAGAGAGAGAGATGTGTAGAGAGAGAGAGGGGGCGAGAGAGATGTGGAGAGAAAGAGAGATGTGTAGAGAGAGAGGGGGGCGAGAGAGATGTGTAGAGTGAGGGAGAGAGAGAGGTGTAGAGAGAGAGAGAGAGGTGTAGAGAGAGAAATGTGTAGTTAGAGAGGAGAGAGAGAGATGTGGAGAGAGAGAGAGAGAGCTGTAGAGAGAGAGATGTGTAGATAGAGAGAGAGAGAGATGCGTAGAGAGAGAGAGATGTGTAGATAGAGAGAGATGCGTAGAGAGAGAGAGAGATGTGGAGAGAGAGAGAGAGATGTGTAGAGAGAGAGGGGGGTAAGAGAGATGTGGAGAGAGAGAGAGAGATGTGTAGAGAGAGAGAGTGGGGGGCGAGAGAGATGTGGAGAGAAGAGAGAGAGAGAGAGCTGTAGAGAGAGAGATGTGTAGATAGAGAGAGAGATGCGTAGAGAGAGAGAGAGGAGAGAGATGTGTAGAGAGAGAGAGGTGTAGAGAGAGAGAGGTGTAGAGAGAGAGAGAGAGAGAGAGAGAGGGGCGAGAGAGATGTGGAGAGAGAGAGAGATGTGTAGAGAGAGAGAGTGGGGGGCGAGAGAGATGTGGAGAGAGAGAGAGAGAGCTGTAGAGAGAGAGATGTGTAGATAGAGAGAGAGATGCGTAGAGAGAGAGAGATGTGTAGAGAGAGAGAGGTGTAGAGAGAGAGAGATGGGGGCGAGAGAGATGTGGAGAGAGAGAGAGATGTGTAGAGAGAGAGAGTGGGGGGCGAGAGAGATGTGGAGAGAGAGAGCTGTAGAGAGAGAGAGATGTGTAGATAGAGAGAGAGATGCGTAGAGAGAGAGAGAGAGAGAGAGGTGTGTAGAGAGAGAGAGGTGTAGAGAGAGAGAGAGGGGGGGCGAGAGAGGTGTGGAGAGAGAGAGAGAGAGAGAGATGTGTAGAGAGAGAGGGGGGGCGAGAGAAATGTGGAGAGAGAGAGAGAGAGATGTGTAGAGAGAGAGAGGGGGGCGAGAGAAATGTGGAGAGAGAGAGAGAGAGAGAGAGAAAGAGAGATGTGTAGAGAGAGAGAGAGAGAGAGGGGCAAGAGAGGTGTGGAGAGAGAGAGAGAGAGAGAGAGAGAGAGAGATGTGTAGAGAGAGAGGGGGGGGCGAGAGAGATGTGGAGAGAGAGAGAGAGAGAGCTGTAGAGAGAGAGATGTGTAGATAGAGAGAGAGATGCGTAGAGAGAGAGAGAGATGTGTAGAGAGAGAGAGGTGTAGAGAGAGAGAGAGGGGGGCGAGAGAGGTGTGGAGAGAGAGAGAGAGAGAGAGAGAGAGAGAGAGAGAGAGAGATGTGTAGAGAGAGAGGGGGGGGGGCGAGATAAATGTGGAGAGAGAGAGATGTGTAGAGAGAGAGAGGGGGGCGAGAGAAATGTGGAGAGAGAGAGAGAGAGAGAGAAAGAGAGATGTGTAGAGAGAGAGAGAGAGAGAGGGGGGGACGAGAGAGATGTGGAGAGAAAGAGATGTGTAGAGAGAGAGAGAGAGAGAGAGAGAGATGTGTGTAGAGAGAGGGGGGCGAGAGAGATGTGGAGAGAAAGAGAGAGAGAGAGAGAGAGATGTGTAGAGAGAGAGAGGGGGCAAGAGAGATGTGTAGAGAGAGAGGTGTAGAGAGAGAGTTGTGTAGATAGAGAGAGAGAGAGACTATTGTTCTGCTGCTGTGCTTATGCTTAATTGCTTAATAATTCAGGTTCTCTGACAAACAGACCAGCTAAGATTGACTGTCTTCTGAAATGATTCAGTGTGTGTGTCTCTCTCTGCTAGCAATCGTAAGTGAAAGTAAGGCCGCGTACACACGCGGGGACTGTTCGCCCAACTTTGTCCGTCAAACAGTTTCGGCAAACAGTCCGCTCAAAATTAGCATGGACGGACATGGCCACACACGACGAACGAACAGTTTGCTGAAACCGTGCGCGATGACGTGAACGGCACGTACGACGGGACAAAAAATACAACGTCCTATACACTGCATTATAACTTTCGGCATGTAAATCCTTTCTGAGCATGCGCGGAACTTAGTTTGACGAACAAGCCTACACACGAGGGGACTGTTCGCTGAAACTTTGTTTCAGCGGACAGTTTTTCGGAATTTCCGAAAAACCTTGTTCAGCGGACTGTTCGCTGAAACTGTCCGCTGAAAGCCCACACACGAGCGGACTGTTTGCCGAAACACTGTTCAGCGGACAAAGTTGGGCGAACAGTCCCCGCGTGTGTACGCGGCCTAAGTTGGCTGTACGAGTGTACTTAGTTCTAGCTATTTTACTGCTCCTCCTCTTTGGTTACAATCAGCCAATAACATTCATCATCATCATTATTTTTATTTTACTTCCCCCACCCAATTCCAGCAGCAATCTTTTCTCTCTATGTAGAATAATCCTGGATTATAGTGGTAAGGTTTGGCACATTTGAACACAGGTTCGATAGACACAGATTGTTATTGTCAGTGTCATGTCAAATCTCCTATCTATATCGAACTGTTGTCACAACGAAAACAAAAATAAAGCATTTGTTTATGTCGGATCTTTCGTTTTTCGGATTCTGCACTTTCGTTATTGTTTGCTAAAACGATAACAAAAATACCTGAAATTCGGACTAAAATGCATTCGGATAAAAATGAATGCACATGTCTAGTATATATATATATATATATATATATATATATATATATATATATATATATATATATATATATATATATATATATATATATATATATATATATATGTTGGAAACTTAGTGTAGAGTTATAAACTGCTCTTTTCAGAGGTGCCTTGATGCCACAGCATGATTGCATGCATATTTGCAATGTATACAACAAAAAACGCAGATTTTACGAATGTAGCTTTATACAGCTAAATAGCATGACAGCATGAAGCAGAATCAGGTGCAACATCTTGGCCAGAGAACCATGGCTAGTCGCTTGCCATCCACCCTATAGCAGATTTACTGCTACAGGGCAGCTATTCTGTTTAGAATTATACACATGTGTAGAATGTATACGTGTAGAATATATTTGTGTAGAATATATATACATGATTCTGCATTTCTGTGTAGAGGGAGGCACTCTGTTTGCTGTGATTAGTCACAGCAGAAGCCGATTAGCGGGTGCCGGCCAGTGGAGGAGTGCCGGAACCCACTGATCAGCAATGAGACAGGCTGTACAGAGCTATACATATTTTAACAATGCAGAGCTCTGTCCTGTCACCAGGACTGTGCTAGATTTTGTTTCCCTGCAAAGTAGGGAATAGAATCCAACACATCCCTTAGTAACAACAGCACTCTGTGTATACAAAAATACTGGTTAGGCACACATTGAACCCTTTGATCGCACTAGATAATTAACTTCTTCCCAGCCAGTGTCATTAGTACAGTGACAGTGCATATTTTTAGCACTGATCAATGTATTAGTGTCACTGGTTCCTACAAAGTGTCAGAAGTGTCAGTTAGTGTCCGATTGTCTGCTGCAAAATCACAGTCCCACTATAAGCCACTGATCGCCACCATTACTAGTTAAAAAAAAAATCCAGTATATACTGTATACCATAGTTTGAAGATGTTATAACCAATCAATATACGCTTGTTGGGATGTTTTTACCAAAAATATGTAGCAGAATACATATTGGCTTAATCACTTCCTGCCCGCCATATAGCAAAATGATGGCTGAAAGTGGTTCTGTTATCCTGACTGGGCGCTATATGACTGCCAGCAGGATAAGCCACAGGGGCGCTCAGCGTGGCAATTGGTGGTGTGGTGTGTCAGTCTGACCCACCACATCTCCAATCTAAGTAAAGAGCTTATGACGTAGTCTAATCACAGCTGATCACAGTGTAAACAGGAAAAGCCCTTTATCAGCTGACACGCATGAGTAGAGGAGAGCTGATAGGCTGCTCTCCTGACAGGGGCGGTGTGCGCTGATAATAAGTGTATTGATTATCAATACAGACCCATCAAGGATGCCCACCCATGACCACCAGGTATGCGCACCCATGACCACCAGGTTGCCCACTCATGACCACCAGGTAAGCCCTCTAAAGCCCACCAGGGATGCCAATCAGTGACCATCAGTGATGCCTGCCAGTGCCTCCTGATCAGTGATGCCTATCAGTGTAATTTATCAGTGCCACCTATGAGTGCCCATCAGTGCTGCCTATGAGTGCCCACCAGTGCTACCTATCAGTGCCGCCTATTAGTGCTGCATATAAATGCCTCATCATCAGTGCCACGTCATCAGTGCCCATCAGTGCAGCCCCATCAGAAAAAATACTTATTACAAATTTTGTAACAGAAAGTAAGAAAAACATATTTTTTCGAAATTTTTGGTAATTTTTCAATTTGCAGCGCAAAAAAATAAAATCCCAGTAGTGAACAAATAACACCAAAAGAAAGATCTATTTGTGAATTGTCATTCAAAATGTGACAGCGCTGAAAAATTGGACTAGGCGGGAAGAAGGAAAGTGCCCTGTATTGAAGTGGTTAAACTTATGAAGAAATTTGATTTTTTTTACATTTTTTATTGGATATGTCGTATAGCAGAAAGTGACTGGACATTTGTCAGTTAAAGTAATGCAGTGCTGTATTGCAAAAAATTGCCTGGTCATGAAGGGAGGTAAATCTTCAAGTCATGTGGTTCAAATTTCATATGAGGACATGGAAATAAGTGAGCCAATATGTTTGCATCCTGCACAATTAATCTAAATTGGGTGCCTAATTAACATTGGAAGCAGGGGAAGCTGATGATGTATTATGGGGTCATCAGGGTCATCCATTATAGATGTACAGCAGGGAAAAGGAGCAATAAAAATAAATAAGACTACAGAATCATCCTCATAGACAGGGGCATTTCTAGGGGGTGGCTATTGGGGCTACAGCCCCAAATCTAGGGCCCATAGCCCCGAGTCTATTGCCACAGGGTCCCTGCCTAAGCAGCGGGTTGTGGCTGCTGCGGAGGTGGGGGGCGGGCTGGCTGCATGAGAGAGGCAGAGGAGAGAAGAGAAGCAAGAGAGCAGACGAGCAGAGATGACATCTCTCACTGCCCACCACACATCAGTGCTCTTCTACCCTCACAACATGGTGGAGTGTAGGTCACATGCTTCCTGCTATCCACTTTGTAGCCAGACCCCCTTGCTTCAATTTCTGAGGTGCAGCAGGGGACCAGCGTGATGCCACCACTCTCACTAAATGGACCAGTGCTGTCAGCCAGCCACCAATGTAGCATTAATGCACATTTGGTGGCACTGGCTGGTATGGCAAGTGACAATCCACATCAGTTGGCAAGTGACCCACATCTAGTGGCCGTGATGTGGCAAGTGACAATCTGCAAATGATGGCAGGGGATGTGGCAATCTGCAAATGGTGCCAGGAGACGTGGTAAGTGACAATCTGCAAATGGTGGCAGGAGATGTGGCAAGTGACAATCTGCAAATGGTGGCA
The DNA here is from genome assembly GCF_037356315.1 of Lithobates pipiens. Lineage (NCBI taxonomy): Eukaryota > Metazoa > Chordata > Amphibia > Anura > Ranidae > Lithobates > Lithobates pipiens. Next base: position 506,170,371 of record NW_027507748.1, on the reverse strand, counting down.
GGAGACGTTGCAAACTGCAAATGGTGGCAGGTGACGTGGCAAGTGGCAATCCACATCTGCTGCCAGGTGAAAGTTACAAGTGACAATCAACATCTGGTGGCAGGCGACATGGTAAGTGACAATCAACATCTAGTGGCAGGTGATGGTGGTAAGTAACATGCTGCATCTGGTAACAGGGGACGGTGGCAAGTGACACACTGCATCTGGTGGCAGGAGATGTGGCAAGTGACATGCCCATGTCTCCCACTGATTCTGCAGTATGGTGAGTTGAACGACTTCATTATGTATTAGAATGTAACAATAGAAATAATGCACTTCAATCACTCTGACACCATATCAACCATGGTGCCATGATGATTGAAGCGCCAACAATAGCCATCGCCCGTGAAAAATTGCTTACCACCCCCCCCCCCCGGCATGCAAAATGGTCGGTCACCGCTGCTATGGGCTCTAGTCCCAGACCTTTTGCAGACCTAGCAACTCCCCTGCTCATAGTCATAGGTTAGTTGACCAAATTTTAAAGGAGGGAGATATAGATGCCCAATGTAATCATCTCCCTTTCATAACCATAGGCTATTTCCAACATTCTAACTGCCAGTACTGTGATCCAGAGTTAGACACGTCATAAATTGTAGCATTTGTGGCATCAGTTCCTCCTTGCTCACTCTTAGACCACTTTCGCACTGAGGTGCTTCTAAACCGCCAGTAAAAACACTGAGCGCTTTTGAAGAGCTTTCCATTCATTTCAATGGAGAGGGGAGTTTTACACTGCTCCAGTGTGAAAGCATTCATTGATTTTAACCACTTAACAACCGGGCCATAGCCGAATGATGGCCACAGGGCGGTTGTTTAACTCTGGGAGGCCGTCATATGACGTCCTCCCAGAATTCCGCTCTCGCGGCCGTTTACCATGATGGAGTGATCACTTGTAAACAAACCAGCGTCATGTTATTACGCCGGTTCCTCCCTCCCCCTCTCTGTACCGATTGGTACAGTGGAGGGGGAAGAGATCGGTGTCAGCAGCGCTGTGGGCTGCATCTGCAGTGCCCACATCGCTGCTCACCGAAATGTAACCCCTCAATTCCCTGCCAATACTCTGCAATACCCCCCAATACTCTGCAGTACCAGCAAATACTCTGCAATACCCACAAATACTCTGCAACACCAGCCAATACTCTGCAACACCAGCCAATACTCTGCAACACCAGCCAATACTCTGCAACACCAGCCAATACTCTGCAACACCAGCCAATACTCTGCAACACCAGCCAATACTCTGCAACACCAGCCAATACTCTGCAACACCAGCCAATACTCTGCAACACCAGCCAATACTCTGCAATACCAGCCAATACTCTGCAATACCAGCCAATACTCTGCAATACCAGCTAATACTCTGCACTACCCTCCAATACTCTGCAGTACCCACCAATACTCTGCAGTACCCACCAATACTCTGCAGTACAATTCCAGCCAATACTCTGCAATACCCTGCCAATACTCTGCAATACCCTGCCATAAATTGCCATACCCGGAGATACCCAGCCATACTCGGAGATACCCTGCAATACCCAGCCATAGTCGGTGATTCCCTGCAATACTCAGCCATAGACACACCCCCCTCCCGCCACCCTCCGGTGCTTTTACCGACTCGCCAATACGATCAAAGCTAGAATCTTTTTTTTTTTTTTTTTTTTTTATTTCAGGCTTCCCAGCTTAGAGGTGAGATGCGTGGTCTTATTGACCCCATATCTCACTGTAAAGAGGACCTGTCATGGCATATTCCTATTACAAGGGATGTTTACATTCCTTGTAATAGGAAAAAAAATGATCAAAAAAATTTTTTTGGGGGAAAAAAATGCCAAACTAAAATAAATAAAGTAAAATGAACAATAATAAACATTTTTTTTTTAAAGCGCCCCTGTCCCCATGTGCTCGCATGCAGAAGCGAAAGCATACATAAGTCCCGCCCACATATGAAAACGGTGTTCAAACCACACATGTGAGGTATCGCTGCGAACGTTAGAGCGAGAGCAATAATTCTAGCCCTAGACCTCCTCTGTAACTCAAAACATGTAACCAGTAAAAAAAAAAAATTAAAGCGTCGCCTATGGGTATTTTTAAGTAGCGACGTTTGGCGCCATTCCACGAGCGTGTGCAATTTTGAAGAGTGACATGTTAGATATCTAGTTACTCAGCGTAACTTCATCTTTCACATTATGCAAAAATTGGGCTAACTTTACTGTGTTTTTTTTTAAGCACAAAACAGTTTTTTTTTTCAAAACAAAAGCATTCGAAAAATTGCTGCGCAAATACCGTGCGAGATAAAAAGTTGCAACGACAACCATTGTATTCTCCAGGGTGTTTGCTAAAAAAACATATACAATGTTTTGGGTTTATATGTAATTTTCTAGCAAATAAATGATGATTTTTACATGTAGGAGAGAAATGTCAGAATTGTCCTGGGTGCTCCAGAACGCCTGATGGCGCTCCCTGCATGCTGGGCCTCTGTATGTGGCCACACTGTGTAAAAGTCTCACACATGTGGTATCGCCGTACTCGTGATTAATAGCAGAATGTGTTTTGGGGTGTAATTTGTGGTATGCATATGCTGTTTGTGAGAAATAAACTGATAATATTACAATTTTGTAAAAAAAAAAAAAAAGGAAAAAAAATCTTGATTTTGCAAAGAATTGTGGGAAAAAATTACAACTTCAAAAAACTCATCATGCCTCTTACTAAATACCTTGGGATGTCTTCTTTCCAAAAAGGGGTCATTTGGGGGGTATTTGTACTTTTCTGGCATGTTAGGGTCTCAAGAATTGAAATAGGCCATCAGTACTTCAGGTGTGATCAATTTTCAGATATTGGCACCATAGCTTGTGGACTCTATAACTTTCACAAAGACCAAATAATATCCACCAATTTGTACTTATTTTTACCAAAGATATGTAGTAGTATAAATTTTGGCCAAAATTTATGAAGAAAAAATTACTAATCTGCTAATTTTTTTAACAGAAACGAAGAAAAAAATTTTTTTTTACAGAATTTTTGGTCTTTTTTCTTTTATAGCACAAAAAATTAATCACTGCTCGGTTTTTTAATACCACCAAAAGAAAGCTCCATTTGTGTGAAAAAAAGGACAAAAATTTCATATAGGTCCAGTGTTGCATGACTGAGTAATTGTCATTCAAAATGTGAGAGCACCGAAAACTGAAAACTGAAAATTGGGCTGGTTATTAAGGGTGTTTAAGGGCCCAGTGGTCAAGTGGTTAATGGAAATATGTTTTCATGAGCTTTTTAGGTGCTGTTTTTAGCGTGAAAGCACCTGAAAAGTGCCTCAGTGTGAAAGTGGTTTTACCTTTCCCATTCTAAGCCTGGGCACATGCATCTCCGCAAATATCAACACTGATTTCTTACTTAACATATTTTACAAAACCATTTGATAGTATTTTGGATAGTATGGCTATTTCCCAGGGTTTCGATGTCTCAGATTTGTGTCATGAAACCTATTGTACATAAAGGTATCTGTGTATAAAAATGTTTTACATCTTTCACATAAAGTAATGAATATTACACTAAAAGCTAAGTTCCATCAAAAAGAGGAGCTCTCGCTTATATTCTTCCTCCCCCCTCCGGTGCCACATTTGGCGTCTTTCGGAGGGGGGGGGGAATGAGGGACCTGTGTTTTGACAGGTCCCCTTCCCCACTTCCAGAGACAGGCCACAGCCTCCCTCCTCCTTCCCCCTGCCACCGGGCCAATTAGAAAGTGCAGCACAATTAGCACATGCACATTAGGGTATCAGGAGTGAAGCCAAAAGTCTCCACTACACGGTTCCCCTACCAGAAATGGCGGCGGCAGCACTCGAGTCGATGCCCTAATATTAAAAGTCAGCAGCCAAAGTATTTGTAGCTGCTGACTTTTCATTTTTTTTACCCAGGCTGGACCTCCTCTTTAATGTTTACAAATAATGTCGGTTTTTATTTGTTGCTTGTCATTGGGCTAATGTAACATACCCTTATCACTTAATCCTAAGAGAAAATATCTATAGGAACAATAAAGCGGAAGGTCACCCAAAAGGGGATGTTCTGCTTGTTTGAATCCTCCGCCCTCCACTGACAAATTTGACACTTTTTTAGGGGGGAAGAGGGAGGGGGCATCTGGTTTTGACAAGTACCGCTCCCACTTCTGGTTCGATCACTGTGGTGATCTATGAGGATGATCAGCTTCCTCCTCCTTCCCCCCACAGCCTTCTGGGACACAAAGGTCCCAGAAGACTGTGGGACCATTCACAAAGTGAAGCATGTCTCTCACATGTGCAGTAAGAAACTGGCTGTGAAGCTGGAAGGCTTTACTGCCGGTTTCCCTTACCTAAGATGCTGGTGCCTGCACCTGAAGTCACTTGAAGTATTTGTAGCTGCTGACTTTTAATTTTTTGAGGGGAGATTGGAGCTCCTCTTTAAGTCATAAGAATGAAATGACATTCACCACAACAGAAAATAGCCTAACACTATAGGCTAAGAACAGTTGACCAGAAGGAGAAATAATATGAGGGAGATTTTAGCACTGTGTACACAGTCTATGGAAATTCCTGTGTAAAGAGCTGAATGAACAGGTGCTTGGCCGAGCAAACCTCTAGTTGCAGTGTGAAATTAAACATTTAGCAGCAGTATTATTATCACTGCCAAATGTCTAAACTTTATGTTCAGGGCTCCTGGTTGTTAGGGAGCCTGCAGCCATTGACATTCTAACAATCAGTGACTCATCAATGCCTGGCACATTCAGCTGTTCAAAGAAATTAGCAAAGGGTCCCCTGGAAATTTAACATTAGGCCTTTCAGATCTAGTATGGACTTTAAGGGAGACCCCATGAAGAAGATAGTATGGGGCTCCCCAAGTTCCATTCCAGTCCCTTACATAGGCATGAAGCCTGGCTGGCCAGTAAATTGGGATCCCTGTGATGACATTGACCAAATATAGTCATGTCCATATATGGCCGATAATGTTATGCAGGATACCCCGCCACTTTGCTTATGGCAATTGAAAATGTATCATTTTTTTTCTATGCAAATGTTATGTTGGCTGCAGCATATCCTAAAATAATTTAGTCCCCCCCAAATGTAATCCCAGACCCTTTGTGTTCATTATGGATTTTAAGGAGGTGCCTCATGCAAAAAAAAAAAAGACAAAAAAAGTCAGGTCACCTGACCACAAAGTACCCCATCACCATATTGTACAGGGCAAGGGCATCTTCTCCACAATCCTTACCCAATCGTTGTGCGAGTCAGCGGGCAGAAGTTTTACTGTAATCTAGAAACCCCTTTTAATAATAAAGCTCCCAGATATTGCCCCTGACCAATCCAGACAGTAACGGTCATCAGCGTTATAAGAGAAGGGGCATAGATTGCCATGGCCATATACTGTATAGCCAGTGATGTGACTGATATTCCCACCCCTTTCCTTTAAAGGATTGGAGATTTCCTATGACATTAATGCATCCTAAAGACTAGTGACAGCAGAATTCTGTCATTCATATAGTAGATGGATAGTGTCTCCCAATGAAAGGGGCACACAAGGCTAAATGTTGGGCATTCATCCAAACACCTACCCAAAGTTTGGTCCAAACTGAACCATCAGATCATCTCTTGTGTTTTCAAGGTCTCCAACTGGCCTAGCTATGCCTTCTTTGCTTTCTGTCAAATACTGGAAGCAACACCATTTGGCTACATTTAGGATGATGGTAAGATGGTCCCATAAATCTTATTTTTCCTGCACACCCATTCCCATACATTTAAACTGTGTTTTCTCTAAAGAAACAACTTTCAGGAAAACTGGTCTCAGGATTCTGGTACCATTTAAAACTTCATGGATTACTCAAAATATTAACTATTCATTTTCAAATGTCACATTGAAACAAAAGTCATCTTGCTCTCCATTAAATTATGTCATTTCTTGTACCATTTATTATACAGAAGAACACTTTTTTACTGGGTATTATTCTCCTCTTGAGACATCACTTTTTAGTTATTTCCAAGTCAGTGATTCCAAATCTCCCGGGACCACCATGGTTCTAACTCATCTACTGGGTTTCTCACGATATTTTGATATAAGGATTATTTTGTTTACATAAGTGGCCTAACAAGTTGTCACTTTCTTAAATAAATACATAAGGCTTTGAACTAAATGTTGCCTGTCCCACCTAAAAAATGTTGTATTGTAAAATCTTTAGCAAATGTCAGGTAGACACCAAGCCACTTGATCCGCTATACAAATTACTGTCGGGCACTTCACCTGCTCATGGCAACGAGTACCCTCTCCCATACCCTTTAACACTTGATATGGCATTGTGTACCAGATAAAACCTTGCAATGGGATTATTCATTGTAGGATTTATTGTGGACTGAACCAAACTGATGTTAAGACAGGCCCCCTTTGCCTGTGATGTTCAAATGTTTTGATTGCATGCAATGAATTTTCTTCTTCCCAAAAACAAATTAAAATATTTCAGGTGAAATAATAGTGAATGAGGTAGCATGACATTCAATACCCAGGGCCTGGGAATTAATGAATTCTATGGCAATGGATATGGTTGGATTCTGTAACATTCCTGCTATTTTGTGAGTTATATCTTCCAATCTATTTAGCCGACATCCTGATATTCCACTAGGAGTCTACTCTCTCTCTAATGTGAGGTGTGTTATTCATCAACTAATGAAGAATGACATTTATACTAAATTGGAAAAAAAAAGGCCTATTTGAAAAATAGGAGGCACTTTTTACCTTTAGCTGTGCCTGTAGCTGCAAAGAAACAATGCACAAGTTATTAGCATAATTCTAGTAACGATCTTTCTCTTCACTAATCACATTAGGTAAACATACTGTCCTTTAAAGTGGTTGTAAACCCTTACAAACTACTTTGACCTACAGTTAAGCCTAAATTAAGGCATACTTGTAGGTCCAAGAAATATCTCCTAAACCTATTACGGTTTAGGAGATATTTACCCGAAGACAGCCACCGCTGTCTACGGCGCATGCGGGCAAGCCTCAGATCGCGGCAATATGCCGGGAGTGTCGGCTCCCGTGCGCATGCGTGGGAGTGACGTCATCGCTGCTCAGAGCGCCGGAGCAGCAAGACCCACCAAGAAGATGGACGCTCAGAACTACAGGGGACGGCGGTGACTTCGCTGGCTCCTGTGTCAGGTAAGTGACACATAATGGACTACTATGCGATGCATAGTAGTCCATTATGCTTTACCTTTGCAGGGAATCAAAGAGGAAGTAAACCCATCAGGGTTTACTTCCTCTTTAAATTGGCTTCACTTACATAGCTTCCTACAGAGTTTAGAACTGTTTCATTGTTGTTGCTTCTTATGAATTTCTGCACAATTATTCCTAAATGTGCTTTGATCCCCATCTGAAACATAATAAATCACACAATACTTTATCTAGTCAGGTCTTTATTGAGCAAATACTTTTAACAATCAACGTGTTTCATGGACATAGCATGCAACTTTTTACAATTATCCTAATTTTATATTTCAGCTGGAAGAGGAAAAATCTGCTCCAAGGTGGAACTAGTGTTTCCACCTCATCCCTTTAAACCCGAACACCTTTGAATTAGACAGGTTCTGAGGCCAATTTAATGCAGATAAGGCACCAAGTGAGTTTAATCAGCCACAGAACATGTGTAATTACTATGTGTTCGGGTTTAACGGGATGAGGTGGCAACCATAGGTGGAACGTATGATAGACTGGCAGATCTTCTATCAAAAAAAAAAAAAAATCACAGAAAATAAAACTTTTTAAAATTCAAGAAACAAATACAAATTCTTTAAAAAAAAATCCCATTTTACTGTTTTAATAGCTAAGACTATTATCTTATCCAAACGTTATATATGGATGCATGCAAAAAAAATAAAAAATAAATTGCTTTCTGAACACACTATATATTAAAGCTTAACCTGTGGGAAAATGTATGAGTTCTCTCCAGACCCCACATATGCATTTAAAATATTTAAATGAGGAGTATAAAACTGCAATGCTAACACTTTGTTATTCCTAAGGATAGGATTGAGAACATCATTCATAGAGGGAAAAGCTTTAAGTGTAGGAGGGAAAAAAATAAGTAGCCATTATATCTTCCTGCTGACCCAGGCTAATTAGTGAATGAAATACACCTGTTCTCATTAGCCTGCTTTACTCAGGGAGATGAGCCCATGGACAGAAAACAAGTACTTGCTGCCACAAAAATTGCAAAATATTCTATTTTATATTTTTTTCAATATGTTAGCATTTGGCATTGCAAGGTCAAATCTTTTCTACGCTAAGGAACTGTTTTGGATTGTTGTTAATATATAGTCTTGTTTTAGTAAGGAAATAAGTGACTGTTTCTTACCAACCTCATTAAACGCTTTAGTGTTACTGGAGTAATGTAAGCTACCAGATTCAACACTGGATGAAATTAAATACTGCTCTACTATGTGTAAAGAGATGTCCATTAAACATACTGATCTCCATACTGCAGAAATAGAAAAAATGTACAGAAAACATAAAAAATTGTAACAAGTATGGTGGTCAACCAAGTAGAGGCAAAGGTTATATACCAGAAATTCCTGGAGCCAGTGTCCAGGAATTAATTTTACTGCAGCCTTGTATGGGCCCAGTAAATGAAGAGGGTGCTAGGCCTTGTTTTATTTTAAATCATAAATGGTGGTTTTATTGCTATTTGTGTGCTCATTTCGGAAACTTCTTTACCTCCTATTTGATTGGTGCCAACAGAGCAGAAAATGAAAGAAAATCTCCCTAAGCCCTCGTTCACATTGAAGCAATCTGTCATGCAATTCGCATGACAAGTCGCAGCCTATTGCCGGTCATGGCACCATTCCAATTGATGTGACACTACACTAATTTCCTACACTACTTTTGCCGATTTCAGTGTGACTTCATGAAGCCACACAAATGTCTTTTAAGTTGCACTGAAGTAATGGCTTTGAAATTGTGCGAGTTCAGGTGAAGTTACACGATTTCAAAGCCGTGTTCAGTGTAAACGAGGGCTAAAAAAAAAAGGGCACACTTTTTACCAGAATAGGGTTAAATATTTTATTGCCATTAGTGTGTTCATTTGGGAAATATTTCTTTACCTCCTATCCATGAGCAGAACATTTGAAAAAAATCTCCCTAAGGGAAGTAAAAACGTCATTTTTTTTACCAGAATAAGTTAAACTTCTGTCAAAATGGTATTGTTGTGATAATTTGCAATATTGTGTCAAATGTTGTGTACTGTGCTTTAAAATTTAAATTATATAAAGGCATATAGCACAAATAGCTTACCTTAGCACAACAATATAGAAAAATATAGAAAAATATACTAGTTTATTTGTATAAACAAGTTATGAACTATAGCCCCAAATATTTATTGTAAACAAAAACAATTATAATACAAAAGTCAAATGTAGAATCTCTCTAGTAGGGGTAAGCCAATGGTTTGATCGAAACTTTGGCTGTTCAGGTGTTTGGATGAAAAACATTTGCTTGTTCAGTCCCTTTTTCAGTGAAAGCTGAAAATCATATACTGTATAGAACTGGCACCCCAATGACCCTTGGACATGACTGCCAGGAGTCAGCAGCTGGGGATGACCATATATATATATATATATATATATATATATATATATACACACACACACACACACACACACATTACAAGCTACAGAAGAAAACTGGGGCCAAACTATATATAAAAATCCATACCAGACCAGACCCTTATCCGAACACGCAACCTGGCAGGCTAAAAGGGGGGGGGCGAGAGAGCAGCCCCCCCCGAACCATTGCAGGCCACATGCCCTCAACATGGGGAGGATGTCCCCATGTTGATGGGGACAAGGGCCTCATCCCCACAACCCTTGCCGGTGGTTGTGGAGGTATGCGGGCGGGGGGCTTATCGGAATCTGATCCCGACCCCTGTGTGAAATGGTAATGGGGTACAAATGTACCCCTACCATTTCACAAAAAAGTGTCAAAAATTAAATAAAAAAGACAATAGCTGGTTTTTGACAATTCCTTTATTAATGTCTTCTTCTTTCCGCGCTTCTTCTTCCATCTTCTTCTGGTCTTCATTCGGTTTTCTTCCTCTGCTTCTTTGTCCGATTCTCTGCTTCTTTCTTTGGTCTTCTGGTCCACATCTTCCTCTAGCTTCTTCTTCCCCGATTCTTTCTTCGGACGATCTGCATTCATGGGATGTTCCCGCTGTGTGACGGGGACATGGGGTGGCGCACGGGGACTTCACAGGGACTTCCCTGTGGTGTCAGAGGGGGGCAGGCTCAGTCAGTTACGTAACTGGGTGACCCTGCCCCCCTCTGACATCACGGGGAAAGCCATAGGGAAGTCCCTGTGAAATCCTCGTGTGTCAGAGGGGTCACTGGGTGGCCACACCCTCAGTTATATAAGAACTGTCAGAAGATAGTCTAGCTTATTTGCTTCTGCTTGCTTGTGATGGAATTTCACCCTACTGTTTCATCTAATAAGTAAGGAAAAACTGTGTATATCGCAATACTCTTTGTTATTGTGTTTTGTTTATTGTACTGTTATAAACTTCAATAAAAATGTATTGATATAAAAAAAAAGAACTGTCAGAAGAACAGAAGCGTCACACAGCGGGAACCTTCCATGGATGCAAATTGTCTGGATAATGAAGCGGGTAAGAAGAAGCCAGAGGAAGATGCGGACAAGAAGACCAAAGGAAGAAGCAGAGAATCAGAGGAAGAAGCTGAGGAAGATGAAGATGGAGGAAGAAAACTGAATGAAGACCAGAAGATGGAAGAAGAAATGGGTAAAGAAGAAGAAATTGATAAAGGAATTGTCAAAAATCGGCTATTGTCTTTTTAACATTTTTGACATTTTTTTGTGAAATGGCAGGGGTACATTTGTACCCCTTACCATTTCACACAGTGGGCGGGATCTGGGGGTCCCCTTGTTAAAGGGGGCTTCCAGATTCCGATAAGCATACCCCCACAACCACCGGGCAAGGGTTGTGGAGATGAGGCCCTTATCTCAATCAACATGGGGACATCCTCCCCATGTTGAGAGCATGTGGCCTGGTATGGGTCGGGGGGGCGGTGCTCTCTCACCACCCCTCTTTTCCTGCGGCCTGCCAGGTTGCTTGCTCGGATAAGGGTCTGGTATGGATTTTTAGGGGACTCCCATGCCATTTTTAAAAAAAAATTGGCGTAGGGTTCCCTTTAAAATCCATATCAGACCTGAAGGGTCTGGTATGGATTTTTACGGGGATTCCCACGGCTTTTTTTTTTAAAAAGTTGGCGTGGTGTTCCCCTTAATATCTACACCAGAACTAAAGGGCCTGGTATAGAATTTGGGGGGACCCCCACACTTTTTTTAAATTTTGGTTCGGGGTTCCCCTTAATATTTATACCAGACCCAAAGGGCCTGGTAATGCACTGTGGGGGAATCCCAGGTCATTTTTTTCAATGGTTTTTATGTGTATTGCCGAGACCGGACAATTCATTAATAGCTGCGAGTAGTTTTAAATGACTTTTTTCTTTAGATATTAAATTTTGCTCTCAGACTGTTGTAATCACGGGAAACATGCGCCCCTTTACAGGCATACTATAGACACCCTTCAGGTATGAAATTTAAAGGAATATTTCACTTTTATTGTTTCACTTTAAGCATTATCAAAATCACTGCTCCCGAAAAAATTGCCATTTTTAAAACTTTTTTTGTATGGATACATGTCCCCTGGGGCAGGATCCAGGTCCTCAAACACGTTTTCTGCCAATAACTTGCATATAAGCCTTTAAAAGTAACACTTTTGAGTTTTCATGTTAGTGTCCCATAGACTTTAATGGTGTTGCGGCGGCTTTCAAATTTGCTCCGAACGCCGCATATTGTTCAGTGTTCTGCAGAACATCCAAACAACAAAAGTTCAGCCCGAACTTATGCTCAGGCTGAACCATTTCCCCATCCCTACTCAGCAGCAGAAGAAAACCTCTGATTGGCCAACAAAACATCAGTCACGTTTCCGGAATTTGGATCTGAAATTCGTCAACTAAATTTTGTATATCATATACAATTCGGAAGCATAGAAATTTGTATTTTGGATGCTTCAGAAATTTGTACGGATTTTTGATTCGTGGAAATGAACCGCACATGTCTAATACAAACTGAGGGACACAGGTAACAGGCAAAACCAGGGTTGCAAGGAAGGGGGAATCAAGACAGGGTACAGGATGCAAGGCTAGCTCAGGAGTAGGCATAAGAATCTAGCAGCAAGGATGGCAACCAAAACATTAGTGTGCCATGTGCTTATGAGAGCAACTGAGATTATTTGGAACTGATTACTGGGGCCTGCTGGCCTCTGGGAGACACCTGCTAGTGGACACTGGAACTGCAGCAATCAGTCCAGAGCACTACAGTGCCACCAGTAGGCGAACTTGGTCCTAACAGTTTCCCCCTTAAGGAGTGGTCTCCAGACACTCCATCGTGCCCTGCTATTGGGGTCTGGACACAAACTGGGTACCCCATCATCAGAGTCTGAAAGCTGGCTGAGTACCCCATTGCCAGGTTTCTAAAATTGTCTGGGTTCCCTGCTGGTCAGATCCCTAAGGAAGTGTAACACCAAAAGCTTACAATTCTATAATGCAGTATACTTCCCAATGCTGGGACCCTGAAGGCAACTTGAAAGCCTCTGATGCTGGTGTGCCATCATAACTGGATCTTCTCCACCTCTGCTGCTAGAGCCTGCTAATGCCACTCAGATCTATCCAGGGCATAGGTCATTGAACCCAGGTCCCCAAATTCACCAGGGATCGCAGAAATAACACCTGGGTCAGGATAAGATTAATTTGGGACGCTTCCCTTCCCCAGAGGACCTCTACTACTGGGGCTATTATAGCAGACGCAGATCTCATGTTCAGAGTGGATATCTGGACCTCCTGGCCTTGGCACAATGGGATCAACTGGCTGTGAAAAGAGCTCAGGGCAGGCAACAGTATGGATCTTAACCCAGACAACCAATTTAAGCCATATGGCAATGGAACTTCATAAGCCTCAGACATATCAACAGGTGAGAGCTTAACCCAGTCAACAGAGTCCAGCTGAGCAGCAAATAGCGAATCAGCATAGTCTGGCCCAGCGGCAGATCGGGAATAAGCATAATCTAGCCGGGCAGTGGCCCGGGAATCAGTATAGTCTGACTGGGCAACAGATAAAGGGTCACTAATGGTAGGCTAGGCAGAGGATGGCAGGTCACCAAAGGCAGGCTGAACCCCATCTACAAGCATGGAGGCAGGCTGAACCCCATCGGCAAGCTTAGAGGAAGGCTGACCCCCATAAGCAGGCAACATGGAGGAAGGCTGAACCCCATCTGCAGGCAGCGTGAAGACAGGCTGAACCCCATCAGCAGGCAGCGTGAAGACAGGCTGAACCCCATCAGCAGGCAACATGAAGACAGGCTGAACCCCATCAGCAGGCAGCATGAAGACAGGCTGAACCCCATCAGCAGGCAGCGTGAAGACATGCTGAACTCCATCAGCAGGCAGCATGGAAACAGGCTAAACCCCATCAGTGAGCAGCATAGAGGAAGGCTGGACCCCATCAGCAGGCAGCATGGTAACAGGTTGGACCCCATCAATATGCAGCATGGAATTGGGAACTGACTGAATAATGGTTGAGGCAGCAGTGGATAGTGGCAGGATTGTATGAGCAGTTTTGGCTTAGATACTGGAGTACTGCAATTTTTGGATAGTGCTGACCAGAGTGTACTGCTGATGGAAAAATAGTAACAGTACCTGGGGAGTATAGAGGAATAAGTATCCGAAGTACAGGAAGAGGTCTGCAAGGTTGATAAGGGTAATGGTACTGCAGGGGGAGCATTCAATGGATTGCAGAGAAAGTGTGGTTACTGACATCAGGGTACTGATCTGAAGGGGTGGGGTCAGGTGATGGGTGGCCTATCCCTCCTCATATAAGAAATGTCAGGCTGCCGGGATCCCCGTAGTGTCTCCGCCAGTGGAGACAGAGGATGGATGGACTGTGCTGCGCTGGAGGGAGAGATCACACATCGCTGGATCAGATCAGCCATCGCTGGACCCCGGAGAGATGATCTTCCATCGCTGGATAGCAAGAGTAGATTACCACTACTGGAATCTTTTTTGAATTTATTTTTATTTTTAATAAAGGACTTTTTCAACGGAGTGTGTCTTTTTTAACATTCTTTTACACGTTCTTTGTGAAATGGTAGGGGTACTTTTGTACCCCCTTACCATTTCAAATGGGGGGTGGGATCTGGGGGTCCCCTTGTTAAAAGGGGCTTCCAGATTCTGATAAGCCCCTGCCCACAGACCAACAAAACCACTGGCCAGGATTGTGGGGATGAGGCCCTTGTCCTCATCAACATGGGGACAAGGTGCTTTGAGGGGGTCACAGACCCCCAAAGCATCCTCCCAATGTTGAGGGCATGTGGCCTGGTACGGTTCAGGAGGGGGGGCGCTCTCTCCTCCCTCCCTCTTTTCCTGTGGCCTGCCAGGTTGCGTGCTCAGATAAAGGCTCTGGTATGGATTTTTAGGGGGAACTCCATGCAGTTTTTTTTTTAATTTGGCATGGAATTCCCCTTAAAATCCATACCAGACCTGAAGGGTCTGGTATGGATATTTAGGGGGAACCCCACGTAATTTATTTTATTTTATGCAGGGTTCCCCTTAATATCCATACCAGACCTGAAGGGCCTGGTAATTGAATTTTTTTTTTTTTTTTTTTTTTATCAATGACTTTCAATGGCTGTTCTCTGTATTACAGGGAGGCGACAATTCATTATAACCGCGAGTGATTTTAAATGACTTTTTTTCCTGCAGAAATGACACTTGTGCAGGGACAGTTCTAAGCACAGGAAACATGAGCCCCTTTATGGGCATACTATAGACAGCCCCAGCTACAAAATTTAAAGGAATATTACACTTTTATTGTTTCACTTTAAGCATTATTAAAATCACTGCTACCAAAAAAAACTGCCTTTTTTAAAACTTTTTTTGCATTGACACATGTCCCCTGGGGCAGGACCCAGGTCCCCAAACACTTTTTAGGACAATAAATTGCATATTAGCCTTTTAAATTAGCACTTTAGATTTTGAACGTTCAAATCACATAGACTTTAATAGGGTTCTAAAGTTCACAAGAAGTTTAGGTCTGTTCGCAGGTTCTGGTGCGAACCGAACTGGAGGGTGTTCGGCTCATCCTTAATCACAAGCTCTAATCCCTGTCTTCTCTGCTAGATCCAAACTGGGGAGGAGAGATGCCTCTGTGGTCACAGGTGTATGGATCTGCTGTGAAGGATAAAGTTAGCTGTGAAGTAAATCATTAGGGTTGCCACCTCATCCCTCACTGAACACATATTAATTACAAAGGCTGTGTGGCTGATTAAGTTGGTAATTAAACTCACTTGGTGTCTTATCTGAATTAAATTAGCCTCAGAACCTGTGTAATTAATATGTGTTCGGGTTCAAAGAGATGTGGTGGCAACCCTATAAATCACTGACATACTGTATAAGATACTAGGCCGTACAATGGATCTCACCACATCCAGGTCCAGCAAGGGAACGCCTCTCTCTGTATAGGTTTCAAACTGTACACATGTAGACTGTGTGTGGTCACCAAACACAATATTCAGACTCCATGCTATATGGATGAGCTGTGCTCTGTGCTCCAGTCAAGCAGGGATATCCCTGTCTCTGTGTGTGTTCCACACTCTGAGCATACAGGCTGTAATTAGATCTCTATGCTCCCTGCTGTGTGCAGGATCCAAGCACCCTAGGTTGGCTCTGCTCTGCAGTGTGGGGAAAGTGCTGTTAGGATCAGGGACATCCTGTCCTTTAAGGGTGCATGGGTGCCACCCCCTCTCTCAAGCCACCCCCTCTAAGACTAATGGATAGATTCACGATATGGCTGCCACCCCCTATGCACCTCCTTTTGTGGATACCAAGCACCTGAATTCCAGCAGTGGGGGTGTTTTTGGAAGCACCCAATTAGAGCCATATGCACTAATAGGCTTAAAAAAAGGTGGACTGGTGGCGCAGAGCATTGCAATCGCAGTCCACCTATATGTGTTAGAAAAGCAAATTAATATTTGCTCTTCTAGCACTGAACCGCCTCTCCGCCAATCAGGTAGCACGGGTCTAATACCCATTACCTGATTGGCTGAAGACAGAGGCACTCTGATTGAATGCCTAGCAAAATGGAACAATAGAGGAGGGGGAAGCATGGAGGACACAGTAGATGCCCCACAGCTTGCCGCTATTACTCGCTGCCTGACCCACCACTAAGATGGGGTAAGTGCAGACAGTGGGCAGGTGGGGGTCACAGTGGCAGCATTTGATGGGCACAACTGGCAGCATTTTGTGGGCACATGTGGCTGCATTTGATGAGCACAAATGGCTGAATTTGATGGACTTAAGTGGCTGCATTTGATGAGCACAAGTGGCTGCATATGATGAGCACAATTGGCAGCATTTTGTGGGCACATGTGGCTGCATTTGATGGGCACAAGTGGTTGCATTTGATGGACTCAGGTGGCTGCATATGATGAGCACAAGTGGCAGCATTTTGTGGGCACATGTGGCTGCATTTGATGGGCACAAGTGGCTGCATATGATGAGCACAAGTGGCAGCATTTTGTGGGCACATGTGGCTGCATTTGATGGGCACAAGTGGCTGCATTTGATGAGCACAAATGGCTGCATTTGATGGACTCAGGTGGCTGCATTTGATAAGCACAAGGGGCTGCATATGATGAGCACAAGTGGCTGCATATGATGAGCACAAGTGGCAGCATTTTGTGGGCACATGTGGCTGCATTTGATGAGCACAAATGGCTGAATTTGATGGACTTAAGTGGCTGCATTTGATGAGCACAAGTGGCTGCATGTGATGAGCACAAGTGGCAGCATTTTGTGGGCACATGTGGCTGCATTTGATGGGCACAAGTGACTGCATTTGATGAGCACAAATGGCTGCATTTGATGGACTCAGGTGGCTGCATTTGATGAGCACAAGTGGCTGCATATGATGAGCACAAGTGGCAGGATTTTGTGGGCACATGTGGCTGCATTTGATGGGCACAAGTGGCTGCATATGATGAGCACAAGTGGCAGCATTTTGTGGGCACATGTGGCTGCATTTGATGGGCACAAGTGGCTGCATTTGATGGACTCAGGTGGCTGCATTTGATGAGCACAAGTGGCTGCATTTGATGGACTCAGGTGGCTGCATTTGATGAGCACAAGTGGCAGCATTTTGTGGGCACATGTGGCTGCATTTGATGAGCACAAATGGCTGCATTTGATGAGCACAAATGGCTGCATTTGATGAGCACAAATGGCTGCATTTGATGAGCACAAATGGCTGCATTTGATGGACTCAGGTGGCTGCATTTGATGAGCACAAGTGGCTGAATAAGATTAGCACAAGTGGCAGCATTTTGTGGGCACATGTGGCTGCATTTGATGGGCACAAATGGCTGCATTTGATGGACTCAAGTGGCTGCATTTGATGAGCACAAGTGGCTGCATTTGATGAGCACAAGTGGCTGCATACGATGAGCACAAGGAGTACACATATACTAATTATACCCTTTGACCAGAAAAACTGCTGACTCCCTGCACCTCTTCTAGGAGCTTGTGGATGATTATTCTTTTTTTTTTTCTTTTTAAAATTTGTCTTTGTGATATTGTAATTACCCCTTTTGTCATGGTCTTCACTATGATCTTCATACCAAGATCATGAAATGCCTTTCAGAGCAGGTTGAGGACAGAGAATGACTGAACTCACCACAACCACAGGACCCTGGAAGTATTTAGAGATTTTAGAATATTGTCAACTGCTCTCATCAGATTATCAAGGATTATTCTACTTTAGTTGCCCCATCACCTCACCCATTATGAAAATTACCAATTGCAGGGTAGGATCCTCTGCTAGTCTAAGAACCCATTCACACCTGAGCGTTTTGTAGCTTGACGCCTGAAGCTACAAAACGCTGGAGGGGAAAAAATCCATTATTCTCAATGGAGATGGTTCACATCTCCACTCCAAGTCGCCTGAAGCCCTACGCCTGAAGCTCAAACAAGTTCCGGACCCTTTTTTGTCACGCGAATCGGGCTGATTTGGGCGCTTTTATTGCCATAGAAACTAATGGAAATGCTCGATCCAAGCGTTTAGCGCGACAACGAGCGTTTCTATGGGCGTTTTGTCGCTGTATCTGCTCAAGAGAAAATATAATTTACATAATTTGCATAAGGAAATGACATAAAAAAATACACAGGAAGTGCACAGATCACCATTTTTAGCTCAAATGGAGGCCAGCAATATGGAAGGAGAACTGGATGAGACAGTATGTCTCCTAGATCAGGAGAGCTTCATAAGAATGGTGAAGGAGCACCCCTGTCTGTATGATACTAGAGATCCATGCTACAAACTGCGAGCTAACAAGAGGAGGGCATGGAACCAGATTGCCATCCAAGTTTTTACAAACTGGGCAGACCTAACCGGCTGTGTGAAGGATGAGAAAGGTAAGAGAAACCCCTGCAAACATAACCACAATAGGGACATAATTGGATGATTAGTACATTATAAGGCCCCTTTCACACTGGGGCAGTGCGGGTGTTGGTGGGTTGGCGCTTTGCCGTCGTTTTGTTGGCGGTATGCGGCCACTAGCGGGGCTGTTTTAACCCCCGCTAGCAGCCGAAAAAGGGTTAAAATCGCACACAAATCACCGCTGCAACGGCGCTTTGCCAGCGTTCTAGCGGCCGCTAGCAGGGCGGTTTTAACCCCCGCTAGCGGCCGAAAAAGGGTTAAAATCGCACACAAAAGCACCGCTGCATTAACCCTTTTTCGGCCGCTAGCGGGGGTTAAAACCACCCTGCTAGCGGCCGCTACAACGCTGGCAAAGGGCCGCAATCGCCCACAAAGCACCGCTGCAGTGGCGCTTTGCCAGAGTTCTAGCGGCCGCTAGCAGGGCGGTTTTAACCCCCGCTAGCGGCCGGAAAGGGGTTAAAATCGCACCGCTGCATTAACCCTTTTTCAGCCGCTAGCGGGGGTTAAAACCGCCCTGCTAGCGGGCGCTAGAACGCTGGCAAAGGGCCGCTGCAGCGATGCTTTGTGTGCAATTTTAACCCTTTTTCGGCCGCTAGCGGGGGTTAAAACCGCCCTGCTAGCGGCCGCTAGAACGCTGGCAAAGGGCCGCAATCGCACACAAAGCACCGCTGCAGTGGCTCTTTGCAAGCGTTCTAGCAGCGGCGCTTTGCCGGTGGTATAGCCACGCTGGCCCATTGATTTCAATGGGTAGGAGCGGTATTCACCGCTCCAAAGATGCTGCTAGCAGGACTTTTTTTACCGTCCTGCTAGCTCACTGCTCCAGCACTCCTGCTGTCACAGTGCAGTGAAAGGAGTCGCTTTTTCAGGTGCTATACAGGCTCCTTTCTCTTCATTGTGAAAGCCGGAAGGCTTTCACACTGGAGCGGTGCGCTAGCTAGTGAATACACCGCTCCTTCACTGTTCCGCCTGAACAATGCCTCAGTGTGAAAGGGGCCTATGCATGGGAGTATGAGTATAGTATTAGCAGAATGTCATAAATACATGATGACACACTCTGACCCCTAGTGGATATTGTAAGGATACTGCACATAAAGATAAATATATATTTCTAAAAAAAAAAAAAACTTCTTACCCCTAGTGGATATTGGAAGGATACAGCATAAAAAAAATATATATATTTCTAAAAAAAAAAACATGGGACTTCTTGTCAATACATCAAGCATTTTTATTAATAAATCAGTACAGCATAGTATATGGTCGTATTTACAAAGAACTATAGTTTTTAATTTATTATATTGCCTCAAGCTGCCATGGGACCTGTCCTGCTGGAGACATGAAGTAGGAGGCAAATTGATCCCTGACCTGTGTCCCTTGTCTGCTTCCACGAACACTGGTCCAATGAGCTCTTTCCATGTTCTCATGTACTGGGTCCTCGAAGTCAAATCCATCCCGCTGGCGAACAAAATTATGCAAGGCACATGCAGCTTTAACAACACAGACTGCATTTCCCATGTTCAGAACAATAGGAGTGTGCAGTACCCGCCATTTGTTTGCCAATATTCCAAATGCACATTCGAAAAATGCGACGTTCTCGTGTTAGTCTATAATTAAACACACTCCTCTGTACAGTCAGGTTGTGCCCCGAGTAAGGCCATAGAAGATGCTCACTCAGAGCAAAGGGCTCATCTCCAACAAAACACTGGGTAGGGGAGGGCCATTTGTGCCAGGGAGTGGTCTGTTTTCTGGAAGGTCCAGAGAATTGTTACGCAGCAGGTGTCCAAATGATGAATGTGAAAAAATAGCAGAGTTAGCGCTGCTGCCATATGATCCAATGTCAATGTAGCTGAAGCAATATTTAGCATCAGCCACTGCCATTAACACAAAAGAAAAATATTTCTTATAATTAAAATACTGGCTTCCGCTACCCATGGGCTTTATGATGCAAATATGTTTACCAGCGATAGCTCCAACACAGTTGGGGAAGTTGTAGCGTGGCCAGAAAACATCTGAGATCCTTGACCAATCTTCCACTGTAGGTTTTTTGAAAACAATATCCTTTAGTATGTCATAAATAGCAGAGCAATTGTCACAAACTATGTAACTCGCTGTGGATTTTCCAACACGAAAGGCATAGTGTAAACTCGATAAAGATTGTCCGGTTGCTAGGTACCTACAAAGAAATAAACATATATATTTTAATGTGTTTTTTAACAGTTAAACTGCTCAAAATAAAGTGTAAGAGTATACGTGATGCCTACACTCGACATCTAAGACTGCAAAGGGAATTTAGGAGTGGATCTGGGGCATGTGCTCCGAGAGATTATCTGCATGCAAAAGAAATGGGATTCCTTTGGCCATTGCTGGCTTTGGGGCAGTAAGCTATCATCTGTACGAATGTCATTAAACAAAATGTAAAGAGAAAGTTATAATAATTCAATTCTATTTTCAGGACTGAAAACTGCTGGGAGGACAGTAATCCAAATGATGATTTGGACACAGATGCTAGTCAGCAAGCAAGCCAAGCATCAGATGATCAAGCAGGCCTAGATCTGGAGAGCCAATTGTTGACTCCAGCACAGTCTACATCTGAGACACCTGTGGGAGATGAGGAGTCCCCACCATCCATTTCTGCTCGTGTACCTGCTAGAGCAACAAGAAGGAGGGCTCCTGAACCTGACTTCAACCGCATGCTGGACATTATGGCCAGTATGTCAGAAAAAATGAACAGCAACAGGTCTCATGTGCAGGTTTCTGCAAGATGTCTGGAATGTCTGATGGAGAAGGTACCACCAGAACTCCAGGCAGACATGTTGGCAAGTACCATACGCTATGTTGCGACTTTTATTCCACCAACACCCACATATAGGTCCTCAGAGCCTCCGCCACCTTATGGTCCCTATGCAAATGACCCCCCACCCCATCTGCCAGCACCACCACCCTCTCATTACCTTCCTCTGCCAACACCACCACCTTCAAAATTACCTTCCTCTGCCAACACCACCACCACCTTCTAATTGGCAGCAAAATGAGAATCCCTCTATCTCCACCTGGTCACAATATGGCCATGCAATGAATGTGGTGAATACACCCAATGAGGGAGTCAACTCCTCCCAAACATTCCATCGCCTCTAATTTTTTTTTTTTTTTGGTTTATGAGCTACGTTGGCTCTATTTCTTTGTTGAGCTGTATATGTGCAAAACGAACAAACGAACAGAAAAAGTTATAACAGAAAAAGTTATATTTCAGTAATATTTTAAATAAAAAAAATAAAGTTTTTATTTGGCTTTAAAAATGTGTGATTGGTGTTTATTTTATGCATATAAAAAATTATTCATATTAGGTTCTTTATTTAATCTCAGTTAAGCCCCAAACCAATTTGCAGCCAAAGGACCAGGCCCCTTTTTGTGATTCGGCACTGCGTTGCTACAATTGCGCGGTCGTGCAACGTGGCTCCAAAACAAAATGTATGTCCTTTTATAGGGGATAGTTTTATAGCATTTTTATCTTTTTTTTTCCCTGTAATGGCGGCGATCAGCGATTTTTATTGTAACTGCGACATTTTTGCAGACACATCGGACATTTTTAACACATTTTTGGACACTGGCAGGAAGGTGTTAACCACTAGGGGGCAGTGTAGGTGTTATGTATGACGTTATGTGTTTTTTTTATTTTAGTGGGCGTGGCCTGGCATGTGAAGTCACTGATTGTCTTTCCGATCGGTGACAGCCACAGTAGGAAGCACGGGGAGAGGTTTGTCTACTCGGATCTCTCCTCGTTCTTCAGCTCTGTGACCTGATTGCGGGACACCAGCGGTGATCAGGTCCACTGTTCCCGCAGCCACGGTCACAGAGCTCAGGACCGGGTCAGGAATGCACCACCGGCGGGGCACTCCCGATCCATGGCTGGACACTGAGCAACGTACAGGTATGTGCTTGTGCCCAGCCCTGCCATTCTGCCAATGTACATTTGCGTGAGGTGGTAAGTGGTAAAAAAATAAATAGAAATATGAAAATTTTACCTCAGTGTGATAATTAGTCATTCCACAGGGGGTATACTGTTCCGAAAATATATGTCCATTCGTTGCAACCGACTACTGAGTAAACCCAGTAACTCATCAAAGCTGTGAAAAAAAATAACAAATATGGCGTTTATTAGTGGACATTATAAAATAAGACAGGAACAATGTCAAACATCATGAATCCAACTATTTTGACTAACCTTTTTATGGACATCCTGGTGTAGTCCAAAAATGTATCTTCGTGGTCACGTAGGTCACTGTACATAACCCAAAATTGCCCTCTCTCTTCCCGATCGGCAATTACAGGGTGGATCCAATATCTGCGTGCCCTCTTCTTCCTCCTCTCTCGTTCATGCAGAAAAAATGTGGCAACAGCGGATGCTGCCACAAAACATGCCATCTCATCATCACTCATCTTTGTAGTAGATAGTAGATATGGAGCAGGGAGCACAATGCTGAACCGGAAGTACAATAACCAAGTACAGTACCCAGGAAGCAGATGAAAAAAGAGATGCATATTTTTCCTATTGGCTGAAAAAAAACCGTAGAAGTTAAAAAACGCTGTATCCAAATGCGCGAATACGCGCGACAAAACGCCGGTAAAAACGCTCAAAAACGCTACGCTGAGGTGTGAATGCAGCCTTAGGTGCATTCACACCTGGGCGTAGCGTCATTGCCCGTTTCTATGCTTGTTTGTTTCCCCCCTTTTCTTTTTTATTAGCCAATAGATGTAAGACCATCTATTTCATCACATGTTGCTATGTTATCAATCCACTTCCGGTCGAATATCTTCTCATTCCGGTATTCAGTGTTCTTTTTATGGACTTTGCTGTGTTGTGTGGTGTTTCGCGCTCTGGAAACATGAGTGATGATGAGATGGCATGTTTTGTGGCAGCATCTGCTGTCACATCATTTTTCCTAGCAGTGTGTGAGAAGAAGAGGCTATGGAGATACTGGATCGATCCAGTAATCCTTGATCGAGAAACTAGAGGCCAGTTCTGGTTCATGTACAGTGACCTATGTGCTCTTGAAGATACATTTTTTGAGTACACCAGGATGTCTCTAAAGGTAAGTCACTTCTATTATTAGTTTTGAATTATGATTGTTGTCGTTTTTGCTTAACTATCATGTCTAATAGTCCTCACTTCTTCTTTTTTTGGCACGGTTTCAAAGAGTTGCTGGGTTTACTCATTCTTCATTTGCAGCGAATGGACACATACTTTGAAATAGTATACCTCCCGTTAAACGACTAATCATCACACTGAAGTAAAGGAATTAGCTTGTTTTCCAGGCATATTCATAAACTAAACACCAAAAAACACACATTTTTAAATTTAATCTAAAACTTTTTTTTTTTTAATATATAACTTTCAATTGGGCTCTAATCTGGATAGAGGAAAGGCCTGTGGATCTAGAATTCCTCCAAGCTTTTGACACAGTACCCCATCAACGCTTAATTTACAAAATGAGCTCTGTTGGCATTGACAATAGTGTATATATTAGTATAGAAAACTGTTTACATGAGCCTGACCAAAGGGTGGTGATTAAAAAGCGTAGCTTTGGAATGGTATGGATTTTTTAGTGTAGTACCACAAGGGGCTTTCGGGTTAACTGGTTCATAAGTGACATAGAGGTTGCTATAAATAGATCAAACTCATTTTTTTGTGCTAATATATATAATTTTCTTGTAGGTACCTAGCAACTGGACAATCACTGGTTAGTCTGCACTATATTTTTTTTGTGGGAAAATCAACTGCCATTTATATAATCCGGGACACATACGCTTCAATTTGGGAGGTCTTAAAAGATGTTGTTTTAAAAAAGCCAACAGAAGAATGGTCAGCTTATCTTACAATGCTGCAATTTACCTAACTGTCTTGGTGCTATTAATCTGAAGCACATTAGAATTGTGAAGCCAATGCATAGGGGAAGAAGTATTTTTCATTTGTTTTAATGGCAGTGGTTGATGCTAACTATTGTTTTTGTTATGTCGATATTGGGGTCTATGGCAGCAACTCTGATTCTGGCATTTTTAGTCACTCATTATTTGGGCAGTTGTTTGCATACGGATAGGCTGGACCTTCCAGAAAATAGACCTATCCCTGGCACAAATGGCCCTCCTCTACTGAGTGTATTTGTGGGAGATGAAGCGTTTGCGTTGATAGATCACCTGCTATGGCCATATTCTGGGAAGAATCTAACTGTGCAGGAGCAAGTTTTCAACTATAGGCTAACAAGAGCAAGTCGAGTGGTGGAATTTGCATTTGGAATATTGTCAAACAAAGGGATGTCTCTGCACACACCAATTGACCTCAACATGCAAAACACAATCTGTGCTGTGAAAGCTTTTTGTGCCCTGCACAATTGTTAGGCAACGGGATGAATTTAGGTTTGAGGTCTCATTACAACACACTATAGAAAGGGCTCAATGGCCTGGATTTTGTTGAACCAAGGTGCACACGTCAGGGATATGTATGCTTCCTACTTCATGTCTCCAGCAGGACAGGTCCCATGGCAGTTTGAGGCCATTGATTACTTGTACATTTGGACAAATAAAGATTTTTCATGTGTTATTGTTTACCAAAATGTCACTGAATAATAAAAAATGTAATGATAAGAAGAATCATTTTTATTCACTGTATGCATATGTAGCTTTACTTGATCTATACAATTTCCATTCCAAGGACTGCAGAGAGCAAAAACACAAAAAAAAAAAAAAATTGAAAAGAGGGTGCACGTGCCTAAGAGAGAAAACCAAAAAATTTTGTTGTTCATAAAATAAACCATGAAAAGAAAGAAAAAACAAATGAGTGTGTATATAGGATAGAAAGCATATTAATTCTGTAGGAGAGCAAGAGATGAAAGGATACACCAATAGTACTAAACTGCTAATCTTTTCAAGCCTATTCCTAAAATATAGAACATGTATTATAGGAATAGGCTAAAAAAAAAAAAAATTGCAGATTCTGATAATCAAAAACCTGCTAATCCTTTTTTTTTTTTATCCTATTCCTATAATATAGAACCTGTATTATAGGAATAGGCTAAAAAAGATTAGCAGGTTAGTACTATTGGCATATCCTTTCATCTCTTGATCTCCTACAGAATCAATATGCTTTCTATCCTATATATACACTCATTTGCTTTTTCTTTTTCATGGTTTATTTCATGAGCAACAACATTTTTTTTTTTTAGTTTTCTCTCTTGGGCATGCGCACCTCTGTTTCTATTTTTTTTTCCTGTACACTTACTTGCAGTTTAACCACTACCAATACAGGGCATTTCCCCCCTTCCTGCCCAGGACAATTTTCAGCTTTCTGCACTGTCACACTTTGAATGACAATTGCGTGGTCTTGCAACACTGTACTCAAACTAAATTTTTTTAATTTTCTTCCCATAAATAGAGCTTTCTTTTGGTGGTATTTGATCACCTCTGGGGTTTTTATTTTTTGCTAAACAAACTATAAAATAGGACTGACGTTTTTGAAAAAAAAATAAGTGTTTCTTTGTTTCTGTTATAAAATTTTGTTTTCTACTTTACTGATGGGCACTAATGAGGCTGCACTGATGGACACTGATGAGGAGACACTAATATGTAGAATTTATAAGCAGCATTGATATGCAGCACTGATGGGCACTATTAGGCGGCACTGATGGGCAACATTGATGGTGAGGTACTGACAGTCATTATTGATGGGCACTGATTGGGATCTGTGAAGGTCACTGACAGGCGTTACTGATAAGAAGTGATTGGAAAATGTGGTGAACACCTCTGATGGGGGCTGAGCTGATAATCAATGCACTGATTATCAGCACAGACCCTCTCCCTGTTGACAGGAGAGCCGTCGATCGGCTCTCCTGTCAGAGCGAACCGAGGAAAGCTATTTACCAGCACTTTCTGGTTACACACTGTGATCAGCTGTGATTTGGTCTCAGCTGATCATATGGTAAAGAGCCTACGTCATAGGCTCTTTACCATGATTGGAGTTGCGTTGTGTCAGATTGAAACACCACACCACCGATCACCATGCTGCTCAACCTCAGGGGACGTGCGATCGCGGCTTATCCTCCTGGACATCATATGACGTACAGTCAGGATGATTTAACCACTGTGCGCTTGTCATTTTGTTATATGGCAATTTGTTTAGTAGTAAACACACAATTTTGGGGCGAATGAACATGTACTTCAGAAGGTTAATCATCACACTGAAGTAAGTTGTGTCTAAACACAAACCCCATAATCATGTTTCTAAAATTTTAGATTTAAAAATAAAAAATGTATATACACTATTGTTTCAGGTAATGAAAACACTTTACTCTTTTTTGCTCAGAAGGAGTAAGAACTCCTTCTTGACCTTCTTCCATTTTTTTCCCCTCAACATCGGAGCTAAAGCTCAAAATTATTGTTATATCTCTAAACATTAGCAAAAAAAATCTCCCAAAAAATAGAACATTTTGTATAAAACATCTTTTTTTACAACAGCATCTAATGGGTGTTAACTACATCCTGTTGTCCCTGAGGTAATTGCAAGAACATGTGAAACACAAAGGAAGACTATGAGAGTATGTTGGACATTATTATAGCCACAGAAACATTACCGGTGTCTATAGGTGATAGCTGGTGAATGGGCAGGTTCATTTGATGCTAGTACATTCATGGCCTGCGCATAATGCTGAGGTGTGATGGAGTGACTTGTGGCATTATACATTGAGGCAGTTGGAACCGAAGGAATGTATGGGTATGATGGAAAAAGTTCCAAGTCTAAGACTCAGTTTGGTGCCTAAGTAAATGCTGCCTGGGAATGCCTTTGTCCTCCAAACTCACATGCGCCTGTCAGCTCTGTGTCCCTCCATAGGCTGTGTGCACCCGAAAAAGAGTGCATTTTAAAGCCTATGTAGTCTAGTGCTCCCCCCCCCTCCCCCCTCCCCCCTCCGACCACTCCCACCCCTCCTCCCCGCTCGTTTAAAAAAAAAAAAAAAAAAAAAAAAGAGTGTTTCCCACGCGAGCAGAGGCTCTAACCCTGCTGACAAGCATGGAGGGGAGCCTGGGACAGAGGAGAGGGAAGGGCCGGTGGACAGTGGTGGATGGCAGCGGGTGATGCGGTTTGCTACCACTCTCTGCCCAGGCCTATCGCAGTCCCCTAATCCCAGAAGGAAAAAAAAACCCTTACCTTCATCCTTCCTGGGGCATGGCTGGAGGAGCATAGAGCATGGACACCAAGCAGACAGAACAGGCATGAAAGTTATGTGCTCTTGGCAACCCCCGGTGGTGACTATAGGCATAGCATACATTTACTTTAAAGGGGAAACCTACTAGAATTAGAAAAATTCTTGAGGAGTCTCCCTTACCTTATCCAGCTGCAGGGTTTGAATAACAGACCCAATCGTGAAGATTGGGTCTGTTATTCAAACCCTGCAGCTGGATAAGGTAAGGGAGACTCCTCAAGAATTCTTCTAACGGTGGGCTCCTTTAGGAAAAAAAACCTTCAGAGACTGGCGCCCCCTTGAATACGGGGATCCGCAGTTCTGGGCCTGAAAAGCACCCTGCCAGGAATATGGCTGAAAAAAACAAATACTGGGTCTCAGGGTCCAGCTCTCTAAAAAGAGAAGCATTACATTGGCTCTTGCTGCCGTTAATCAAAATCTGCAAGAAGAGAGAGGGGGCACGGCTGAGCCATGCTGTGTGTGTCAATAGACACATCACAGCAGACTCAGGACCAAGCTCACAGGTGTTCCCCCATAACAATTGCCTTGCTATGAGGCACACAAGAGGATGAGGAGCCATAAGCACCAGTGGGTAAAACAAGAGGAGGTTTGTAGCCACTCTGTGCAAAACCATTGCACAGAGCAAGTAATAAAAGAATACCTTTGCAAACACTTTAATGTGTCATGTTAAATTGCAGTTTTTGTAATTACAACATAGTACAGTAGAAAATAACCATTATATTAACCCCTTCCTGCTAAGGTAATGCATATATGTGTCCTCATTGCACTGGGATTTTTTCCATGGGCCTGTATATATGTGTATCTCTCTTTGTGCTGGGAGCATGCCATACAGCGTGCTCCCACCGAGACCCTTGGGTACCGTAGTAATGATTGGGACCTGGAAATCCTAATTCCTGGTCACCTGATCACTGTGATAGCCTTTGATTGACTACCATAGCGATCAGTCACTGTGAAGCCCACCCCTGTGTTTCTCTCTCTATGAACAGAGAGGAAAGATACAATGTATCTTTCTCTTTACTGGCAGAGAGGGAAAATATATATATCTAGAGCAAGCTTTGATCTAGGTTAGTGCCTGTGTCAAGTAAGGGTCAAAGGTCAATAGTCAGGGCCAGTATATTTTGGATAGTATTTTATTATTTTATTTTTTTTAAAAGCATCAGTGTCAGTGTGTTTTAGGTAGGACGAAGAAAGAAAATAAGCAAAATGGGCTCTATTGCATATGGGCTGTACTATATGATCACCAGTAGTAGGAAAATGTATTTTAGGTTGTTCTTTGGTGCTAGGTTACGATAGTAACAATAAATATATAGCTACATAAAATACAAAAATAAAAAATAAACTTTTTTTTTTTTTTACTATATTGGGCTAGTTTTACTTTGATTATAAACAAAACAGAAGATATTCATAACCATTTACTAACAAATGACAGCTCAATTTGTCCTGAAAAAAAAACAAGGTATAATCCACCTGGATGCACAAAATAGTGATGATATGTACAGTTTTACTAACACATGTCAAAGTTGCAAAATTGTGCTTAAGCATTGAGATTTGTTTCACCCTTAGGCGTAAAGTAGTTAATGACATTTTTTTTCTGAATATGAAACAGCGGTATGCTTTGTCTGCTTGGGCAGCTTGTAGCTTAGATCCTGACTGTTAACCACTTCAGCCCCAGAAGGATTTACCCCCTTCCTGACCAGAGCACTTTTTGCGATTCTGCACTGCGTCGCTTTAACTGACAATTGCAGTCATGCCACATGACTTCCAAACAAAATTGGCGTCCTATTTTCCCACAAATAGAGCTTTCTTTTGGTGGTATTTGATTACCTCTGCATTTTTTTTTGTTACGCTATAAACAAAAAAAAAATAGCGACAATTTTGAAAAAAATTCATTATTTTCCTCAGTTTAGGCCAATACGTAGTCATATAGATATTTTTGGTAAAATAGTTTTATGGCATTTTAAAAAAAAAATGTTTACCAGTAACGGCGGCGATCAGCAATTTTTATCATGACTGCCACATTATGTCGGACACAATGGACAATTTTGACACATTTTTGGGACCATTGGCATTAATATAGCAATCAATGTTATAAAATTGCATTGATTACTGTAAAAATGTCACTGTCAGTGAAGGGGTTAACCAGTAGGCGGCGGAGAGAGGTTAAGTGTGTCCTAGGGGAGTGTTTCTAACTGTCTGGGGGATGGGCTGTGTGTGACGTGGACACTGATTGCTGCTTCCGATGACATGGTGCAGACGACCAGTGTCCTGTAATTAGGCAGAACAGGGAGCTGCTGTTTACATCAGCATCTCCCCGTTCTGCAGCTCTGTGACATGATCGCAGGTATCCCCGCGGTCATGGTCATGGAGCTCATGGCAGGCGCGCGCACGGAGGGAAATACAAAGTAACGTACCCGTACCACATGCCCAGCAGTGCCATTCTGCTGACGTCTATATGCGGTCGGCAAGTGGTTAAGAAGTTTTTTAATGAGCAGTTTCTTGTCTGACTATAGTACAGTACCTATACAGTCACTACACTAAAATATATGCCAGACTTTTTTGACCTCAATAATTTTTTTTTGCTAATCATGTTTGTATGGCGAGTGAGGTTCCATAGATCTGTGCTACCACAGGGTTTGTTGAGCTACTACAGATTTTTATTTCAAGTTTGTCAGCTATACAGTCACTCCAAAAAGATGCAGCTGGGGAATTTAAACACTCCAATGAGTGGTGCATTTCCTAAATTGGTGTTTCTTTTTTTCTATATGTGTATCTAGTGGTAAGGTAAAAGAAGAAATTAACTTTAAAAACAATAATAGATCAAATAAATTAGCAGACTAGCCTTTCAATTAAAGTAAATCAATTAACAACATAATTTACCTATACATCAAACTCTATCCTTTTTAATTAAAACCTAATCAATTAACGTTGACGCCTATTGATGCATTAACCTGCCAAATGAAATTCATGAATCTATAAAAAGTTACCTAGTCAACCCGCTATGGCACTGTTTTTCACAATGTGCTAAAGATTGGGCTATGTAAGATTTGATAATGAGGACCATCAGAAGCATTTTTATACACACAGATATTTTCTAAATTATTCCAAAATCTATGTGTGCGTCATTGACAGTCATACACTTTTATATAGAGAAAAGGAGAAAAGAGCCTCTTTATGTGATGTCAACAAATCCCTTGACTCACAAGGCAGATAGCGGTGGGTCCCAACATGAGACAGCGGCTCACTTAGGGACATATAACTCCATTAAAGCCCAAGCCAATATTTCCACTCCTTTTGAGTCTTTGGTAGATGTTTACCTATGTCAATTTTTTAAAACATGTTAAAAAAAAGCATTTCATTTTCTCAGTACAGTTCCTCTCCCATACTTGGTCAGGGGCCGAAGTGCCGAGAGGGCTCCCCTTGCGGCTAAGGGCAGTACACCCCTGAAGATGGTACAGAAGGTATAGTGTCCAAAGAAGTACAGGTTGCCAGATAGATACAGAAGGGTAGAGTCACTGGTCATCTTATGTATATCGGATAATGCAGGATACACAGCTGGGCAAAAGTGTCTTGGGATCCTCAGTAACACTTGGCAACTTGGCAATGGTGTGTGCAGGAGACGGTAATGGAAGCTAGATCGGGGGTCAAACACTGAGGATCCGACAGGGAGGAAGAGGCAGGTAGCATGAACAGGGTCAAGCCAAGGTCAAATACAGGAAGGCAAGCCAGGAACAGGTAATGCTAGCAAAGTCCATGATGCAAGCTAGGATCAGACACTGGAGACAGCAGCCAAGTCCGTAAGCAAGCCAGGGGGGTCAAACCAGAAGAGCAGATCAGAAAAGTCAGGAGCAAGCCGGAAGTCACAACAAGAAATCCAAGAAGACTATGCAGAGAGGCTCAGGAACATGGGAAGGCTGACAACAATCCAGCAATTTGAAGGTTCAGCAGCAGTCTTATATAGGCCAGTAAGTGGCCGCATCTGTTACATTATTCACCAATTAGCGACGTTGCGCGTGCATGTTTACACATTAGCACCGGCGTGAACCTGCATACGCCCTTTGGTTCTTTTTGCACCAGCGCGCATGACAATGCAGTGGAAACATCCATTACCAGTACTGGCACTATTCGCTGACAGTGTCACTGTAATTTTGGCCCAAACCCTATATAGGACCTCATTGTGAAACAATGTCTGAATAGCCTAAGGCCAGTTCATCACCATCTCATCTCAATTTATAGCTTATTTTATAAATATATCAGATGTACGAGTTAGAAAAAATGATTGGTTATGTTTCATTTTATGCTGTATAAGATAAGGTAACTAGGCAAGAACCAGGGGTGCTTTTTAATTAACACAGTCAAATGTTCATTTCTTACACAGAAAGATCAGATTAGAGTAGTACTGCTTTATTTTTTGTACCCTACATTATCAATGACTCCTCTGGTTATAGCGCATATATTACATGTCTTTTTGACATCTATCTTTTGCACACTATAAGGACATCAGCAGAGAGCATTTTAACCTCATTATATATGGAAATGTTTGATTTCTCACAGTGACATTTAATGGTGCACCCATAATTCTTCACCAAGTGACATCTGACAATAAACAGAGCTACAGCTATTAATTTTCTTACAGATCTTATCAAAGACGGCAATGATACAATAAATATTTAAGGGTTAAATGGTAATTTGCATATAATGCATTGTGACTTTGAGATCACAGAAGGAAATGAATAATTAGATCATTGTTGCTAATTTACATATTTGTTTAAAAGTTCGTCAATACAATTACCATTTCTCAGAGTATCATATTACCATTATGATTCACACTAGGATAACCTTTGTTACCTAGAAAAGTGTATGTTGGATTTTCTTTGATTTATGATGTGGCCTCTGCTGATGCCAGTTTAATTAATGGAACTAAATGGTTTAGAACAATTAGTTGTATGGCACTAAATGACCTTTAACCAGCCTGTCCTTTAAAATTGTAAAAAAAGTTACAATGATACCTGTATAGAAAATATCTTTCTTAAATTTGTGAATATTTATATATAATCATTTTAAAATGGCCACGCCAAAATTGGAATATACAGTGGTGTGAAAAAGTGTTTGCCCCCTTCCTCATTTCCTGTTCCTTTGCATGTTTGTCACACTTAAGTGTTTCGGAACATCAAACCAATTTAAACAATAGTCAAGGACAACACAAGTAAACACAAAATGCAATTTGTAAATGAAGGTGTTTATTATTAAAGGTGAAAAAAAATCCAAACCATCATGGCCCTGTGTGAAAAAGTGATTGCCCCCCTTGTTAAAACATACTATAACTGTGGTTGTCCACACCTGAGTTCAATTTCTCTAGCCACACCCAGGCCTGATTATTGCCACACCTGTTCACAATCAAGGCATCACTTAAATAGGAGCTGCTTGACACAGTAAGGTCCACCAGAAGATCCTTAAAAGCTACACAGCATGCCGAGACCCAAAGAAATTCAGGAACAATTGAGAAAGAAAGTAATTGAGATCTATCAGTCTGGAAAGGGTTATAAAGCCATTTCCAAAGCTTTGGGAATCCAGCGAACCACAGTGAGAGCCATTATCCACAAATGGCGAAGACATGGAACAGTGGTGAACCTTCCCAGGAGTGGCCGGCCGCCCAAAATTACCCCAAGAGCGCAGCGACGACTCATCCAAGAGGTCACAAAAGACCCCACAACAACGTCCAAGGAACTGCAGGCCTCACTTGCCTCAGTTAAGGTCAGCGTTCATGCCTCCACCATCAGGAAAAGACTGGGCAAAAATGGCCTGCATGGCAGAGTTCCAAGGAGAAAACCACTGCTGAGCAAAAAGAACATCAAAGCTCGTCTCAATTTCTCCACAACACATCTTGATGATCCCCAAGACTTTTGGGACAACATTCTGTCGACCGATGAGACAAAAGTGGAACTCTTTGGAAGGTGTATGTCCAAGTATATCTGGCGTAGAAGGAACACTGCATTTCATAAAAAGAACATTATACCAACAGTAAAATATGGTGGTGGTAGTGTGATGGTCTGGGGCTGTTTTGCTGCTTCAGGACCTGGAAGACTTGCCGTGATAAAAGGAACTATGAATTCTGCTGTCTACCAAGAGATCCTGAAGGAGAATGTCCGACCATCTGTTCGTGTACTCAAGCTGAAACGAACTTGGGTTCTGCAGCAGGACAATGATCCTAAACACACCAGCAAGTCCACCACCGAATGGCTGAAGAAAAACAAAATGAAGACTTTGGAGTGGCCTAGCCAAAGTCCTGACCTGAATCCTATTGAGATGTTGTGGTATGACCTTAAAAAGGCCGTTCATACTCGAAAACCCTCTAATGTAACTGAATTAGGACAATTCTGCAAAGATGAGTGGGCCAAAATTCCTCCAGGACGCTGTAAAAGCCTCATTGCACGTTATCGCAAACGCTTGGTTGCAGTTGTTGCTGCTAAGGGTGGCCCAACCAGTTATTAGGTTTAGGGGGCAATCACTTTTTCACACAGGGCCACGATGGTTTGGATTTTTTTTCACCTTTAATAATAAACACCTTCATTTACAAATTGCATTTTGTGTTTACTTGTGTTGTCCTTGACTATTGTTTAAATTGGTTTGATGTTCCGAAACACTTAAGTGTGACAAACATGCAAAGGAACAGGAAATGAGGAAGGGGGCAAACACTTTTTCACACCACTGTATGTAGAGATAATTTCAATATATTAGTTATTGACAGGGTAGTAAATAATTAGAATTGTCTATGTTTGCCCCAGAGACCACTGTCAAAGGAATTTAATGTGAGGTATAATCCAAAAATTTCAGTTGTCATCAAAACAGGGGAGAATGCTTCCAATGGGAACACTTGCTGTGGTCACAACTTTGTAAGAGAGAGTTATTTTTTACTTTGCATTCATGTCCTTTTACTTGCTATTATTTCTTTGAGATAGAACATGAAGGGAAATCTCCTTAAAGGGACAAAAAAACTGATCTGTTTAAAATCAAAACAAAAAAAGTTTAGACTTTTTAGTTATATGTTACTGTCATGTAACTTCAGATAGAGCCTGACGAGCAGAGGGAGGCAATCTCTGAAAATATACAGAATATAAGGCTTAATCATCTTATTAACATACTTTTGCTGAACAGCTGAAAACATAAATCATATATAAAAATAGAAATAACATATAGTGCAGCACTATGAGTAAGACTACCTAACCTCTAAAACCGTTAAAAAATCCCCACCCAACAAATAAGACCCCTTACACACTGAGGCGTTTTGAGTCGCTAAAGGGCTAAAAATAGCGCCTGTAAAACGCCTCCCCTGCAGCCCCAGTGTGAGAGCCCCGAGTGGTTTCATACTGGAGTGCTGCACTTGCAGGACGTTAGAAAAGTCCTGCAAGCAGCATCTTTGGAGCGGTGTATACACTGCTCCTGCCCATTGAAATTAATGGGCCTAGCTGCTGAATGGCGCCTGCAAAGCGTTTTTGGCAGCAACACATTTCAGGTGCATTTAACCCTTTCTTCGGTCGCTAGCAGGGGTGAAAAGCGCTCTGCTAGCAGGCCGGATAGCTCCACTAAAGTACTACTAAAACTAGTGGCACTTTCCTGCTAACGTGGACCATGGCACAATGTGAAAGGGCTCTTAATGTATCACAGCGAGTCCATAAACTGTGAAAAAAGTCCAAATTCTTCACAGTGCTTTGCAATAATACACATGCAGTACCATTAACCCCTACAGCACTGCTACTGTAAATCTGCATGTCTTGACTTAAACAAATGTGCTTACCTCTCCACAGACCTCCATGTTATAAGAGGTCTGAATGCATCCAATGTATAACACCTTTTCATTATTACAGGAATTCAACACCCGGCTGATAAGATTTGAATCTCAGGGCTCAAAACACTCTCTCTCCCGCCTCTCCTCCTCCATCTGATTCAAGGAATAAACATTTCTAGTGCTCCCTATTTGAAATCCCTGAAAGCCCATCTCCTCAGGGAAGCTTATCCATTCTTTAGCTAGCAACTGAATATTACTTTCTTGAAAAACTCATCCCCACACAGTTACTACCATTTTATGCCATTCTCCTTCCCTTGCGAGCCAGGCCCTCTTAACCCTCTTGTTTTGAATTGTACTGCCTTCCTTTAGTTTGTAAAATGCTGCACAAACTGTTGGCGTTCTACAAATCCTGAACAATATTAATATCACCATTTTACGTACAATAAATTGCTTATTGAATAACACTATGTTGGTGTGCTTCTCTCTTCTCCAATTTGTATTATTTATCTATTCAACTAACAATATTCAAGTGTCTTACTCTAAGAAGTAAAATTCACTTATACTGTATGTGCTTATGTATGTGCTTAAATGCACTTAAATGTGCTTATACTCCGATCAACCAAAACCTTATGAGCACCCACCTAATATTGAGTAGGTCCCCCTTTTGCCACCAAAACAGTCCCTTTTAATGTCCAAACAGCCCTGACCCATCAAGGCATGTATGTCACTTGACCTCTGAAGGTATTCTATGAGATCTGGCACTGAGCCTTTAGTAACAGATTCTTTGAGTCTTTTAAGACCCCTTTCACACTGGGGCATTTTTTAGGCGCTTTAGCGTTAAAAAAGTGCCTGTAAAGCGCTTGAAAGAAGCCTCATCTGCAATTCCAATGTGAAAGCCCGAGTGCTTTTACACTGAGATCCCCTTCACACTGCTGCGTTTTTCAGGAGCTTTAGTTTTAAAAAAAGCACCTGTAAAGCACCTGAAAAAGCCGCAACTGCAATTCCAATGTGAAAGCCCGATGCTTTCACACTGAGGCGCTGCGCTGGCAGGGCGTCAAAAAAATTCCTGCAAGCAGCTTCTTTGCAGCGCTTTTGGAGCGGTGAATACACCACTCCTAAAGTGACCCTTCCCATTGAAATCAATGGGAAGCGCTGGCAAACGCCTGAAAAGCTCCTGTAGCGCTTTTGGCAGCAGTGCTTTGTGGGTGCTTTTAACCCTTTATTTGGCCACTAGCAGGGGTCAAAAGAGCCCCAATAGCGCTCAAAAAACGCTGGTAAAGCGCTGCTAGTTTAAGCGGCGCTTTATGAGCATTTTACGATGCTGACATTGTGAAAGAGCTCTTAAAGCACTTGGGCTTTCACATTGGGATTGCAGATGAGGCTTATTTCAAGCGCTTTACAGGCGCTTTTTTAACGCTAAAGTGCCTGAAAAATGCCCCAGTGTGAAAGGGGTCTAAGTTACAAGGTGGGGCAATTCAGCACATCTCACAGATGCCTCCAGATGCTCGGTTGGACTGAGATCTGAAGGCAAAGTCAACACTTCAAATTTATTGTTGTGTTCCTCAAATCATTCCTGTCCAATTTTGCAGTGTGGCAGGATGTATTATCCTCCTGAAAGAGGCCCCTGCCATCAAGGAATGGCAGGACCCCAAATTTCTCAGGAGAACATTGCTCAAAGAATCACACCTCCACTGCAGGCTTGCATTCTTCCCATGTTTCACCCTGATTTTATCTCTTTCCCAGGTAAGCGACACACCTGCCCATCCACATGATGTAAAAGGAAAATAGAATCAATCAGACTAGGCCACCTTCATACATTGCTCCGTGATCCAGTTCTGACGCTCACGGGCCCATTGTAAAAGCTTTTGCCTGTGGACAACCTGACCAGTCTGCGGCTGGACCGCCCCATATACAAACTGCAATGCCCAATTTTTGTACTTTCAATACGTCAGCTTCAGAAACTACGTGTTTACTTGTTGCTTAATATATCCCACAAACTTTTGTATTGCCATTCCAATGAAATAATCAATGTTAATCACTCAAGTCTGGACACTTTCACCACCTTCGAATCCAGGCCAATTCTCAGCTGTCACACTGAATGAAATGAAAATCACTCAGACATGCAACATTGTATCCAAATGATATAAATTTAAAATATACCAAAAATTTCAAAGAAAACTCTTTTACAATTTGCAAATAACTATACTTTCTTATAAATTTAGGCCAACTTGTATTGTGCTACCTTTTTTTGTTAAAAATAACCCAAATTAGTGTATATTATTTAGTCTGTGCTGTGCGCTCCACCCTCCGGCAGGAACAACCAAAAAGGACCGGAAGTAACGTTTTACTTGAGGTGATTGGAGCCGTATTAGTGCAATTGTGACAAATTTAATTCCGCTCTTTTTTTTATTTGTACTAACATATAATTTTTCATGGATGAGCTTTCGGGGTGTGTCCCCTTCTTCAAGGTCCAAGCAGTACCGATTCACAAAAGTTTTAGCAGAAGGAAAAATGTTTAAAAAAAATAAAAATCTCTGAGGGAAAGGAAAAATAAAAAGAAAACACATACAATCAATAGTATGGCAATGGTAATAAAGCTATCAGCAAGTGAGATAAGACAGAGGGAAAGCTATAGACTGGAAGGTGGGAAACCACAGTCATGGGGGTGGGGTGTCCATAAACCTGTAGTATAGTGGGTGAGGAAACCAATATCTAAATTTAGGTCATTGTTATTTGTGTAAAAAAAAAAAGTATCATTCTTAGCTCAAATGTTTTCCTATCCTGGATAATTCTGAAATTATCTTCAAGAACCAAAACATTGCTGTCTTCTATAGTGGGGTCCGGTTGTGAGAAATTATGTCAGAAACTGTCTTCCTTATGTTCCTTGATGGTATGCCTGTGCAAATTCGTCCTCACTTGTAACTTCTGTCCTGCTTCACCAACATAACATCCTTTACTACACCTGTTGCATTGGATGAGGTAAACCACAATACTGGTGGTATAGTTATATGATCCTGTGATTTTGAAGGTCCCATTTGTGTGTGTGACACTTTTGGATAGGTTGAACTGGTTGCACAGTTTGCAGCGTTTTTTATTGCCGGGTTTGTTTATTTGTGACTTATAATCAGAGTGAAGTTTGCATCTGATTAGTTTATGTCTGAGGTTGGGTGGTTGTCTGAAAGCCAATAATGGGGGTCCTTGGAATATTTTTCATCCTCTGTTATAATGGTTATATTATTGTGCCTAGATTACGAAAGGGTATACGGTATCCTCATCCTTATATATTAGCTACAGAAAAAGGGAATTGTGGGAAAAAAAAGGGTCCATACATGGAACACCATAACCATGATTTACCTTAATATCGCCCAGTAAAGTGACGGACTGTCTTGATACCAAATTATATAAAAATATAAATGTTTATTATTAAATATAAATATAAAAAGTTTTTTAAAGAAAAAGAAACGACATATAAACATAAAGTTTCAATGAATACATAGTATAGTTGTAACATAGACAAATGTGTTACGACGATATTTAGTGTCCAATTCGGTCTTTATTTTCTACTAGTTTCGCGACTTTTCTGTCGCTTCTTCAGGAGACCTTGTTTGTCTGAAATCGAACATACCATGTCAAAAAATTATCATAACCAAATTAACAATATTAACAAAATTAGCATAATTCAAAGTATTTGGTGTATTGTTTTACAGAAAAGGTTAGAGAGTAGGCAGCTCACCACCATGGAAACATCAAATCGCAGAACACTTGGAGTTAGGGCAGTCCCCGCCAACCAGGCTTTGACCACCCTTTGGGGCGGACACGGGAGGTTATAAGAATCAGCTACAAAACAATAATCAGAAGTAGAAGATATTTTACCAAAAAGTTAATAAAATTATATATATAAGTAAAACATTAAATGATTAGGTAAATAAACTCTGAAAAGGTGTCCAATATATGTGTACAGAACATAACATTTGTGTCCCCAGCCCAGGACCTTCTCGCTGGAAGCAACTAAAGTGGGTTTCGTTATCTCCCTTCTGCAAGGAGAACCCCAGTCCTGGGCCCATCACCTTCTGGAGAATGACAGTCCCCTTACCCAGACTCTCTCTACCTTCTTCGAAGGGATGGCTCAACTCTACGATGATCCCCAGCGAGCCGCCACTGCGGAATCCGCTTTAACTGCGCTCCAGCAGGGCCGTAGGATGGCTGAGGACTATGTCTCGGACTTTGGACGCTGGAGCGCAGATACCCAGTGGAACGAGTCGGCCTTAAGACATCAATTCCGCACGGGCCTGTCTGAGGGCCTTAAGGATGAGTTAGCCCGTGTTGGTACCCCCGACTCTTTGGAAGACCTAATTGCCTTGGCCATTCGGATTGATCAGAGACTTCGCGAGCGTAGGGCCGAACGCTCCTCCCAACGCCAAAGACCAGCCTGGATGACCGCCAGAACCCCTTCTTCTGCACCTTTCTTCACTCCTCCCCCTCAAGGGAGGCCTGCCAGTGTTGCTCAAGCTACTGAGGAACCCATGCAGCTCGGATTACTCCGGCCTACCCTGTCACCTGAAGAGCGAGCCCGCCGCCGACAGATTAACTTGTGCTTGTATTGTGGCGGTTCCGGACATTACGTGACCAACTGCCCTGTTAAGACACGTAAGTGCCTCTCTTCTGTGTCTCACAGTTCCGTAACCCTGCCTTCCAACACTTTCCATGTTGCCCTTCTGCTCTCATTTAAGCTGCAGGAAAGAACGATCCACGTCAACGCCATCCTTGACTCCGGGGCCTGCGGTTGTTTCATTGACGCTGCCTTCACCACCTTACACTCAATTCCTCTTCAGAAAAAGTCTCAAGGACTTTCCATCTTCCTGGCCGATGGTTCCCAAATTAAATCTGGCCGAGTCACCCAGGAGACCCTTCCACTACCAACCACCACCTCCTGCCAACATACGGAACTATTAACATTTGACGTCATTTCATCACCACTTTTCCCTGTGATCCTGGGCATACCATGGCTGCAGGCACATAATCCCTCCATTGACTGGTCTTCCGGGGAGGTGAGGTTCCTCTCCCCTTACTGCCAGGACCACTGTCTTCCTGGGACTCCTGTACAGCCCAGAACGCTTCTCTGCCTGGACCCAGACCTGGACTTATGTCAGTCAGTCCCCGAGCCTTACCACGAGTTTCTGGACGTCTTCAGTAAATGGGGGGCTGATTCCCTTCCCCCGCATCGCCCTTACGATTGCCCCATTGAGCTCCTTCCTGGGGCAGAGATTCCGTTTGGGCGTGTCCTCCCTTTGTCCGAGAAGGAGCAAGAGGCCCTGAAGGTCTATATCTCCGAGAACCTCAAGAAGGGGTTCATCCGCCACTCCACATCTCCTGCCGGTGCCGGAATATTTTTCGTTACAAAAAAAGACCAGACCCTTCGACCCTGCGTGGATTACCGGGAGCTAAACAGAATCACGATTAAGAATCGCTATCCCCTACCCCTGATTCCGGAACTTTTTCAAAAACTGAGGTCAGCTACTATTTTCACCAAGTTGGACTTGAGGGGAGCCTATAATCTGGTCCGTATACGAGCGGGTGATGAGTGGAAGACTGCGTTCCGAACTCGTTTTGGGCACTACGAGTACCTAGTGATGCCTTTCGGGCTTTGCAACGCCCCAGCCACCTTCCAGCACCTGATTAACAATGTTTTCCGGGACTTTTTGGACATTTTCGTCATTGTATACCTAGACGACATCCTGATTTTCTCCGGGTCCCTGGAACAGCACCGTGGGCACGTCGGCAGAGTACTGCTTCGGCTCTGGCAACACGGACTTTACGCTAAAGCCGAAAAATGTAAATTTGAGCAACAAAATATCCAATTTCTCGGCCTTGAAATCTCCCCAGCAGGCATCAAGATGGACCCGCAAAAGGTTTCTGCTGTCCTCGAATGGCCAGCCCCCACCGACAAAAAGGGAATCCAACGCTTTGTGGGCTTCGCCAATTTTTATAGAAAGTTTATTAAGGGGTTCTCGGCCATTATCTCTCCCATCACCCAGCTCACTAAACAAAATATGCGTTTTCATTGGGGTCCTGAAGCCCAGGCCGCCTTCAAGAAACACAAAGACTTGTTCACCTCTGCTCCCATCCTCAGCCACCCGGATCCATCTAGACCCTATATTCTGGAGGTAGACGCCTCTGAGGTAGCAGTAGGGGCGGTGGTTTCCCAGCGTCTAGGTAAAGATGACCTGATGCACCCCGTGGGGTTCTTTTCTCGAAAACTCTCTCCGGCAGAGAGGAACTATGATGTGGGGGACCGAGAATTACTTGCCATTAAGTCTGCTTTGGAGGAGTGGAGATACTTACTAGAGGGGGCGGTACATCCCGTACTCATCTACACGGATCACAAGAACCTCGAGTACCTCCGTACCGCTAAACGTCTAAAACCTCGGCAGGCCCGCTGGGCCCTCTTCTTCTCTCGGTTCTGATTTCACATTACCTATCGCCCTGGGTCAAGAAATGTGAAGCCAGATGCGCTTTCCCGCATGTTTGATAGCTCCAAGGACATCGCACCCCCGGATACCATCCTCCCTGCTAACACCTTCCTACTCGTTCAGCCAGACCTATTGTCCCAGTTAAAGAGAGCTTCCATCACATCCTCCTGTCACCCAGGGATTTCTTTAGCATCCAGAGAAGGGCTGCTTTGGAAGGACAATCTGATCTTCGTTCCTGAAGATGTCCGAATAAAGATCTTGGGTCTCCTCCATGATCATCCTCTCGCAGGGCATTTTGGTGTCCGCAAAACTTTGGAGCTTGTACAGCGCTCCTTCTGGTGGCCAGGCATGAGGGAATTCTGCAAGCAATATGTCAATTCTTGCCCGTGTGTTGCCGGAATAAGGTCCCCAGAAACCGGGCCTGGGGGCTGCTTAAACCACTTCCCGCACCCGACCGCCCCTGGCGGATGATTACTATGGATCTTATTGTGGAACTCCCTCGTTCTGAGAACTGTACAGCCATCTTTGTGGTTTGTGACCGCTTGTCTAAGATGGCCCACTTCCTACCCTTGAAGGGAACCCCCTCCGCGACTGAGACGGCCCACATCTTCATCAAGGAGATAATCAGGCTTCACGGGGTACCCACCAACATCGTATCCGATAGGGGGGTCCAGTTCACCTCTCGTTTCTGGAGAGCTCTATGTGAGGCTTTGAAAATAGAATTGGCCCTGTCCTCCGCCTACCACCCGCAGACCAATGGGCAAACGGAACGTACCAACCAAACCCTCGAGCAATACATTAGATGCTTTTCATCCTTTGTTCAGGACGATTGGGTTTCCCTTTTACCTCTGGCGGAATTCGCCTACAACAATGCCAGCCATGCTACCACAGGGCAATCCCCGTTTTTTGCTAATTACGGTTTTAACCTGTCCTTTCTTCCTGATATCCTTACAGAGTCCCATGTTCCAGCGGTACAGGACACAGTATCTTTTCTTCAACGGAATAACCGGACCCTGCAGGAGGCCATAACTAAGGCTCAGGCTGACAGCAAGAGGAGCTTCGATCGAGGAAGAAGGGGAGAATTGATCCTTCAAGTCGGGGACCAGGTATGGCTTTCTTCTTCTAACTTAAAATTAGCTTGCCCCTCTAAGAAGTTGGCACCCAAATTTCTGGGTCCATTTCCAGTCAAGAGGAGGATTAACGAGGTGTCATATGAACTGTCCTTAC
The DNA here is from genome assembly GCF_037356315.1 of Lithobates pipiens. NCBI lineage: Eukaryota > Metazoa > Chordata > Amphibia > Anura > Ranidae > Lithobates > Lithobates pipiens. Next base: position 506,127,049 of record NW_027507748.1, on the reverse strand, counting down.
CTGGTTCCTTAAAAATACACCCAGTCTTCCATGTAGCTCTGCTTAAGCCTGCTGTACCTGATCCCTTCCCCGGTAGAGGAACAAGGCCACCCGACCCTGTGCTGATTGATGGCAGTGAGGAATATGAAGTAGAGGCCATCTTGAACTTCAGAAGACGACGAGGACAAGGTCAGTTTCTGATTAAGTGGAGGGGCTATGGCCCGGAGAATAACTCATGGGAACCTGCTGCTAATTTACATGCTGATAGGTTAATCCAGGCCTTTTTTACTGCACACCCGGAAAAAAGAGCCGCTAGGGGCACCCGGAGGTTGCCCCTTGTGGGGGGGCAATGTCAGGAATCCGTCCGTTCTGTGCGATCGGGTCTCCGTATGCGCACGCGCGTTCGTGCCGCGGGTTGTCGTGGGCACGCGTGTCTCCAGACGCGCGCGGGTCCACGCTGTTCGTATCTGCGCACGGCACACGCACGCACGTGTGCGCGTTAGCGCGATTGGCGCCAGTGGCCCTTTTTAAAGGCACAGCTGCGGATGTTCTGTGCTGTTCGTCTGCAGCTAGTACCTGAAGCTATCTGTTATTCTGCCTGAACCCTACCTGATAACTGACCCGGCTCCGTTTGACTCTGCTGACCTCTCCTGCTCCGACCCCGGCTTGTTTGACCCTTCTTGGACTGATACCTGTTGCCGAACCCCTGCTTGTTATATGATTCTTCTGCTGGCTCCTGCTTGCTTCTGTGTCTGCTGCTCCCTCATCCAGAGATCCATCCGGGCCTGCCTCTGCCTCTCCAGATCCGTGCACCACCCGTCCTGGTACCACGGGCTGTTGCCAATCTCCACCGGCAGCCTTCTTGCTACAGAGAGCTCCTGCACCTGAAGATCTCCATCTTACTAGCACCTGCTGCTGCATCTGTCCGGACGCTCCTACCCCGCTGTGCTCCTGTCCCTCTGTTCCCACTCCAGAGAGACTTGAACCAGAGTCGGAAGAGAGGTCTCCTTCCACCAAGTCAGGCTCACCATCTGAAATCCTAACAGCAACATAGATGAGGATGCATCGGATTGGCAGAGATGGGGACGGAGTATAGATAGTCAAATGCAGAGGAAGATCTTTTCCTTCATCTGGTTTACAATAGGTGCTATGCTGGTATCAAGTACGGTGGGGGATCCTGTCCTTCGCCTAGTTCACCACATATACTGTGTTGGTGTCAGCAATATTGATCCTGATAAGGATGTGTATAGATTAGCCGAGTAAATATATTTTAAGTCTGGCTCTAATTGAATGGCCAAAATTAAGGGGTACCGTATATACTCGAGTATAGGCCGACCCGAATATAAGCCGAGGCCCCCAATTTACCCCCAAAAAACTGGAAAACTTATTGACTCGTGTATAAGCCGAGGGTGAGACATGGCTGTCCATCCCTGTGTGTCCGTCCATCCCTGTGTGTGTGCCCGTCCATCCATCCCTGTGTGTGTGTCCATCCATCCATCCATCCCTGTGTGTGTGTCCGTCCATCCATCCCTGTGTGTGTATCCATCCATCCATCCATCCCTGTGTGTGTGTGTGTGTGTGTGTGTGTATTCATCCATCCATCCATCCCTGTGTGTGTGTGTGTGTGTGTATCCATCCATCCATCCATCCCTGTGTGTGTGTGTGTGTGTGTGTGTGTGTGTGTGTGTGTGTGTGTCCGTGCAGCCTTGTGTGTGTGTCCAGCCTACCTGTGTCCCAAGCCTCCGTCCCGAGCCGCCGTCGTCCCGAGCCTCCTCCGTCCCGTGCCGTGCCTCCTCCGTCCCGTGCCTCCTCCGTCCCGTGCCGTGCCTCCTCCGTCCCGTGCCTCCTCCGTCCCGTGCCTCCTCCGTCCCGTGCCGTGCCTCCTCCGTCCCGTGCCTCCTCCGTCCCGTGCCGTGCCGATGGATCGCCGCTCTTCTCGGCGGCCATTCTACAATTCAAAATTCCGCCTCCGCCTGTGATAGGCGGAACACTCAATTTCCCAGCAGCCTGTGTTCCGCCTATCACGGACATCCTCTCATACTCGTCCGTAGTATGAGAATGAGCGGATGTCCGTGATAGGCGGAACACTGACTGCTGGGAAATTCAGTGTTCCGCCTATCACAGGCGGAGGCGGAGAAGGAGGCGCGGCTTTTGAATTTTAATGTCCGCCGTCTGTCTGCTCGATACGCTGATCGAGCAGTCAGACAGCGGTGACTCGAGTATAAGCCGAGGGGGCACTTTCAGCCTCAAAAAAGAGGCTGAAAATCTCGGCTTATACTCGAGTATATACGGTATATAAAAAAAGGCTCATTACCAATTGGCGATGTATGTGAGAATTTATAACTCACTAGATGCCAATTATATTATTATATACAGTACATAAGGCACTAGAAAAAATACCGGAAAAATTAACCGGACAAAATCGGACCAGAATGGTCCTGGGTGTGTTATCCACCCCACGAAGATAGTTACGAAAGGGTATACGGTATCCTCATCCTTATATATTAGCTACAGAAAAAGGGAATTGTGGGAGAAAAAAGGGTCCATACATGGAACACCATAACCATGATTTACCTTAATATCGCCCAGTAAAGTGACGGACTGTCTTGATACCAAATTATATAAAAATATAAATGTTTATTATTTAATATAAATATAAAAAGTTTTTTAAAGAAAAAGAAAAGACATATAAACATAAAGTTTCAATGAATACATAGTATAGTTGTAACATAGACAAATGTGTTACGACGATATTTAGTGTCCAATTCGGTCTTTATTTTCTACTAGTTTCGCAACTTTTCTGTCGCTTCTTCAGGAGACCTTGTTTGTCTGAAATTGAACATACCATGTCAAAAAATTATCATAACCAAATTAACAATATTAACAAAATTAGCATAATTCAAAGTATTTGGTGTATTGTTTTACAGAAAAGGTTAGAGAGTAGGCAGCTCACCACCATGGAAACATCAAATCGCAGAACACTTGGAGTTAGGGCAGTCCCCGCCAACCAGGCTTTGACCACCCTTTGGGGCGGACACGGGAGGTTATAAGAATCAGCTACAAAACAATAATCAGAAGTAGAAGATATTTTACCAAAAAGTTAATAAAATTATATATATAAGTAAAACATTAAATGATTAGGTAAATAAACTCTGAAAAGGTGTCCAATATATGTGTACAGAACATAACATTTGTGTCCCAGTACAAACACAGAGTCCACATACCAGTACATCCAAATGCTTTCAGGCAATGCAACATAGATGAGGATGCATCGGATTGGCAGAGATGGGGACGGAGTATAAATAGTCAAATGCAGAGGAAGATCTTTTCCTTCATCTGGTTTACAATAGGTGCTATGCTGGTATCAAGTACGGTGGGGGATCCTGTCCTTCGCCTAGTTCACCACAGATACTGTGTTGGTGTCAGCAATATTGATCCTGATAAGGATGTGTATAGATTAGCCGAGTAAATATATTTTAAGTCTGGCTCTAATTGAATGGCCAAAATGAAGGGGTATATAAAAAAAGGCTCATTACCAATGGGCGAGATCCCTCTTCGTTCCAAGTCTTTTATTTAAACAACGATTCTGGCACAGAGACCATCAGTCGTCCGTTCTGCCGCTACGAAGGGACGCCATGATGGCGCACCTTTAACCTCCAACCCGGCGGCGTCAGAGACTCGGCCCAGGCACCGAGCTATGACGTCGCCGGGTCCGCCGCTCCTAATGCGCATGCGCCAAAACGTGGCGACGCGCATCAGCTTCGAGTCACCATGGGAACCATTACGTGACTCATTGCTAAACGGACCCGGTACCTCCCACCAGTGGGAGCCATCCAGGGCCGCTGGAGAGGCGCGTGCCCGCCCCTGGGAGTTTCCTCCTGCACTCCATTATCTGCATAGATGCTACATAGCTTAGACGCTGCATACTTCATTTTACAACACAGAAGTTAGATTACAGAAAATAGTAAGTGAAAAAATAAAACATTAGATCTATTTAACTGACAACAATTTATATATATTGTTATTCTCACCATATTGTTGAACTTGTCTGGAAGGAAATATACGGACAAGTTAGAGTTACATGAGATTATATTTGGATATAATAGGGTACTTATGTCAGACTGGACTGTTGTCCATATAATAGAGTCATAACTAGTACCAAAAAACCGCAGTAATATCGGTAAAGTCGGGGAATCAAGCTATCCAAAACACCAGCAAAATAAGGGACAGAAATAGAAAAAGAGAAAAAAAGAAGGAAAGGAGAAAGGAAAAGGGAAAGCAGAGGGGAAAGTGAGGATCAAAGGGTCAAAATGATTAAAATAAAAAATAATAAAAATGAAAAATACGAGGGAGGCGGGGGAAGGGAAGGGGGGGGAAGGGGGGAGGGAAAAAAAAAAAGGGGGGGGGGAAAGAAAAGAGGGAAAAGAAAAAGTTATTTATCTTCCATAAAGGCCCATGTATAGTTTATTTTCACTTAAGGAAATATTTATATGTTTTTGTTTCATTTAATCCAGGAGGGATTAAAGCGTCTAATCGTTCTATCCATAGGGTTTCTCGTTTTAAAATTTCCCTGTCCCAGTCCCCGCCACGAGTGTCCTCGTGGATCACCTCAAGAACAAAAAACGTCACCACTTGTGGCTGATATCGATGGTGAATGCCGATGTGACGACCCACCGCAGTGAGTTTGCCACCCGATGAGTAATAGAGGTGATCCCCTATACGCTGGGGCAGCTCCCTAATGGTCTTGCCCACATAGAATGCCCCACAGGCACAGACCATCAAGTAGACAATGCCTTTCGTATTGCAACTGGCATGGAAAGATGGAATAAAAACTTCTCCATTTGGGAGATTATACGTTGTTCCCTCTAGAATCCAGGGACAGCGTGGGCAGCCACCACAAGGGTGGGTGCCACGGAGGCCTTGCCGGTTTTGTGCGGTAGTTTGATAATGACTCCTGGTGAGTTTATCACCAAGAGTGGCCGCTCTTTTAAAAACCAATTCCGGGGTCTGTCTAACATATTTATTTAAAGTACGGTGATCCGTTAATAAATGCCAGTGTTGCGATAGAATATTTCTGAGGGTATTCTGATGCGTAGAGTATTTGGTGATGATCTTAACTGTGGAGAGGTGGGCTGGTCTGGGGGGGCCATAAAGTAGGGATTCTCGTGTACGCCCATACGCTTTATTAAATGCTTTCCTTAAGTTGGATCGTGAGTATCCTCTATTTAGGAGGCGCTCTTGTAGACCCTTAGCTTGAAGAAAGAAATCCTGATCTGTAGTACAGTTTCTTCTTATTCGTAAATATTGGGCGTATGGTATACTACGTATTAGGGGGCGGGGATGCAAGCTTGTAGCATGTAGTAAAGTATTTCCGGCTGACGGCTTTCGATATAGATCGGTAATTAGTTTGCCGGAATTATCGTTAATGATATTGAGATCCAAAAAGGCAATTTTTGTTAAATGATATGTGTATGTAAATGTTAAATTAAACGTATTGACATTTAATATTTTGACGAAGTCCTCCAATGCCTGGACAGTACCTGTCCAGATAATTAGGAGGTCGTCTATGAACCTATGCCAGCAGAGGATGCAGTCAAGGTAGGTTTGTAGAGATTCATCGGCAAACACCGATCGCTCCCAACCCCCCAAGTATAAATTTGCATAGGATGGTGCACAGGCTGTCCCCATCGCCACACCCTGAGTTTGTAAATAAATTTGGTCCATAAATGTGAAGAAATTTCTGCTACTTTACTGGGCGATATTAAGGTAAATCATGGTTATGGTGTTCCATGTATGGACCCTTTTTTCTCCCACAATTCCCTTTTCCTCTGTTATAATGGGTTGTAAATCTTTGTTTATATTTTTGATCCCTTCTAATGTTGGGTTGTATGTGGTGACTAGAGGTACTCGGTTGTTTTTTTCTCTGTGTATTGGATGAAATTTTCTCTTTGGGTTTTCAGGTTTTCAAGGCTGTCTTTGTGCTGTTGTTGATAGTTTTGTTTTGTCTTTGTAACTTTTCTTATGGAAGGAGTCTGCCAGTGTTCTGAGATGTTTATCTCTGTCTTCTGGGTCTGAACATATTTGGTGATGTCTGATGGCCTTGCTGTGCAAGATGGCTCGTTTAGTCCTTGTACACACGGTCGGAGATTCCGTCGGAATGTGTCCGATCGGAGCGTTTTGTCGGATACTCCGACTGTGTGTGGTCTGCATCAGACTGTTTCCGTCGGAATATCTGTCGGACCAACTTTCCCAACTTGCCGGAAATATTTTCAGACAAAATGCTCCGATCGGACATACTCCGATCATGTGTAGCCTACTCCGACGGACAAGGTGCCACGCATGCTCACATTCAAATTCCGACACAGAAGTGCTCGTTCAGGTAAAACTACTGCTCGTAATCGATATAGCACATTCGTCACGCTGCAATGTTAAAAATTATTTCATGAAGCGCATTCTCTTGTTCTTTACAATGCTGCAAAAAGGAACTTCTTTTGATGCTCATAGTCACACACACTTCTCCCGAACGTATTTCCTGACTTTTTTACTCATTTCGGCAATACAATTTTTGAATTCGTCACATCTACACAATTTTAGATTTTGTTTATTCTTTTTTGGCTGCATTTATTTTTTGTTTTTTCCTAAATATCTCCTTTTTTGACAGTTTGCTCATCTTTCCATTTTTTGGGGTGTGTTTTGTGTGTAAACTTACCACAACAACATTATTATATTTTTTAGATTTTCCTTTTTAATCTAAAGGAGGTTGTTTAGTGTTGTTACCCCTTGTTATTCATTTCACTTTTTTGGGGGAAATGTACCTGCCTGCTCACAAATAAACTGTCCTTTTGGAAGGAAAACACATACGCAAGTATTTCATCAAACAAAAAAAAAACCTTTATTTTGGTCTCAATAAAATAAAAAGAGGAAGGCAGCGCTGGAGAAACTTGTTACTTTGGCGCAGCCTTTGGCCCCCAGGGCAGACATGAACTAATTAGAAAAAGAAAAATTGGTGGCTTGAGGAGTACATATCTCAGGGAGAGAAGTCTGGTCCAGAAGTCCTAGCGATCAGGAAAATCAGATGCCATCTATGTCCCCAGGATGTGGTTCTTCAAGAGGCTGCATCTTCTGGCAGACCAGACTGAACCCAGGCCATCACTCTCTGGTCTTCCTTAGGCACTTCCCGCCAGGCATCCTTCGAGGCTGTGGCTGGGCTCCTGTAGTTGTTGCAGGAGGAGGAGAAGGAAGGCGTTGGTTTACCTCCTGGCTGCCACTTGCAACAGCCTCCCCCGGCTGAGGTCTTCCTGTGTATGAAAATGGGACATAGTTTTAGTTTTTTGCTCATCAATCACACCATTTTTAGCTCATGACTTTTGCAAATTGAATGCTACCAAATAGAACAGACTATCATTCTGAGCCCAGCATTTTTCATTCCCGTCCCAATCATTTTTGGTCACTATTGTCTATTGAGATGTAAACCACTTTGTTAAATCACAACTTACTGATCAATAAGAACATCTAGTTAACATCATTAAATGTAACACAAGAAATATGTTCAACAATGCAATACCTGTCTCAAGCCAGGTCCCACCACATGTTGCTGCCTGGAAGGCCCAGGTTGGACATTGGAAGCCTCAGCTGGGGGTGAAGGAAGCCTTGAAGGAAGACTGGAGGGTGGTGGCCTGGGTACCCCCTGGTCTACCAGAAAATGCAGCCTCTGGAAGTAAACCATCCTGGGGTAATAAACGGCATCTGGATCTCAAGGACTCTAGGTGCTTCTTTCTCTCCCTGAGATATATACTCTTCTTTACACCAATTTTCCTAGTCACATAGGCCATGTCTGCCGTGGTTACCATGATTCACACCAAAGAAAGAAGTTTCTCCAGCGCTGCCTTCCTCTTTCTTCTGTCGTAATAAAACTGGTTGTTGATCTGCCACAGGCAGGGCATCTCCTTGTACAGTTCGAGGAATAGCCCCATAAAATTGGGGTTTTGGAATGGATCCATCTTGTCTGCAAGACACAACACAAGACAAACCCTAAAATACTAATAATGCCATGAAAAACCCTCCTAATCTTGTCCCAACATCGGCCTAGATAGAAGCAGTCTAGTCTAGTGATGCACCAAGTTAAAATGTTACCTTTGTTTGCATGATCGTCGCGTCCGCGCCTCACTCTGTTCCCAGATCATACGGACGACACACGCGTGTTGCGTTTTATATACAGTGCGCATGCATGAAACTCCGCCCACCCCTGACGTTCTTTATAGACTATTCCCCGCCCCTTCGCTTTTGCCGCAGTGGGGAGAACACATGGCGGAGAGAACGCAGGTGCGCAATCATAGTTCCACTAACGAGGAGGAGGGTGAGGAAAGCCCGGAGCCTGAAACGTCCCGATCCAGGAAGAGAAATTTAAGGCCTCAAATATGGCTTTTGGAGAGATGTTGGAGATGATCAACATATTGAACAGGACCGACTATGATGGGAAGTATGGACCTTACCCAAACCCAAATATCAGAAAGGCTAAGATCATGACTAAAGTTGTGAAGAGTCTTCATAAGAATTTTGGGGTACGCCGATCCAAGGATCAACTGAGAAAACGCTGGTCAGACCTGAAACGGAGGGAGCATGATCAGTACAGAAGAATCAAGCGTGTTCTTCAAAAAGTAAGTAGTTTTGGTGTGTTCATATCATTATTCTTGCTTGCATACTGCTCCATGTGCTTTGATTTCATGTTGTGCATTTTAAAATGGCCACTTTCAAGTTCATGGTTTCATTCGTTCGTAAGAAACATCGTTCTGCAGGGAAGTATTCCAGCTGAACAAAGTGTCCCCAATAATGTTCTCATCTTGGAGCTCGGCCAAAAAAAACTATTGTACAACACTTCCAAGCAATGTTTCATATTCCTAATTCTGCCCTCTGTGTGCTAATTATTCTTTTTTTACATTCTCATAGGGGAGAGAAGACTCGGCAAGTATGAGGACACCAGGGACCACACCCCTCCCAAAGAAGGCCAAATACCAAAACCAGAAGCAGAGGAGCAAGAGGAGGAGGAAGAGGAAGGAGAGATCGTTGAAGTTGGACAAATTGTCACCACAACAGGTGAGTGTCGGAGAACACAGCTTCCGGTAAGCTCATCAATGTATATCACCATATTTTTAATACATGGTGTGTTTTTTTGATTTGTTTTGTAGGTGATGTGGAAGAAGAATCCTGTTTTAATAGTGAAAGTGCCCAGATCCTGATTGGGCATGATGGGGAGATAATGGGGTGCAATCGGGATTTGGAAAATATACAGCAAAACATCAACAATGTTAAAAATAAAATGAAGAACATCATTGATGTTTTGGGGAGAGTGTGAAACAGCCCAAACTAGCTAGGGTTTTAGTTTTTGTATTTTAAACCACAACTTTTGTATTTTTCGAAAATCCAAATTTGGAAGATGCACAGAGTGTGTAAACATGCGCTATCTCCCATCATGGGGGATCAATGTACGTGTTTTGTGTAAAGTGGCTGAGATGAAGGGGTTGCAGCCCCAAAACATGTACATTGATCCCCCATGATGGGAGATAGCACATGTTGACACACTGTGTGCATCTTCCAAATTTGGATTTTCCAGGGGTGACACCCCATGTGATGAAGGCAATATCAGCCCAGTTTGTACATACTCATGTCTGATATTGTATTCACTTTTCAAAGTTGAACTTTGTAAGTTCCTGTGTTCTGTATGTTACGCTTTGATACATGCCTATTTACACAAAAACACCAAGTAAACAAAAATTAGCTGAAAGACTGTTTTTGATACACACAATTTGTTGGTTTGTTGTAAAACCCTTTTCTAAACGCACATGTGAATGTGCTTGGATTAAAAAGTTAACTTATCATCAATGTGTGGCTTCCTTTTTCATTGCGCCAAAGATGTATTTGGAGTAAAGTTTTTGATTGCGGCGAGAATGGGTGTTATTTTCTAAAGAAAACTCAATTTTGCACTCCAGGTGTAGTGCAGTTTCAGGTGTACTTTTGTAGTGCACTTGTAGTGGATAGTGGATGTGCCTTTAGTAAAAAACACCCACAGTGATGTGTTAATTTGGACAATCATGCCATTTTCCTGCCATGGTGCTGAAAATTAGCACGATTTTGGTCAGTAATGCACTACATACATTAGTTAAAAAAAACAAGGTGTGTGTGTAGCAGACCCACAACATAATAACATTATCTGAAGAAGAGACTGTCCCCTCATCTCGTTTTGAACTTGGGTTTGCACTGTTGATGAAAAAGGCACAACAAGAAAAAACATAAATTTACCTAGGAGACACCTAAAAGCAAGCATAACAGTAAATGAAGGAGTGTCAAAGAATAATTTATTGTGAAAATGCCTCTCAGACATTGTCTAGCATATCAATGGCCCCCCTACCCACAAATTAGTCCATGTATTGGGTTCTAACCTCACGGCGCTTTGGGGGGGCAATCCAGGATGAGCAGGTTCAAGGCCCTTGAGGTTATCATTTTCCAGCAAGTCTGCTTCTTGTTGCCCAACTGAGACTGCATAGTTCGCAGAAAGTCTTTTTAGAAAATTGTGCAGAACACAGGAGGCCAGCACTATGTGATTGAGTTTGTATTCCGCCATGTGAATAGGCATTAGAAAAAGGCGGAACCGGCTGGCCAGTATACCAAAAGTGTTCTCCACCACTCTTCGGGCTCTGGGCAGGCAGAAATTAAAAATCCTCTGGTCTGGGGTGAGGGTCCTCATCGGGAAAGCCCGCATCAGATGGTTCGCCAGGGCAAACGCCTCATCCGCGACAAAGACGAACGGGAGTCTTTCCTGATTCTCCTCTGGGGGTGGCAAGCCCAGACTGCCACTCTGGAGACGCCAGTAGGACTCCGTCCGTGCGAACACTCCACCATCCGACATCCGTCCATTTTGCCCTACGTCCACATACAAAAACGTATATGTCGCAGACACCACCGCCAACATCACGATACTATGAAACCCCTTATAATTATAATAGTACGACCCTGAGTTGGGTGGTGGGACGATGAGGACGTGCTTCCCATCAATTGCTCCTCCACAATTGGGAAAGTCCCAACGACTGGCAAAGTGGGAGGCCACAGTCTGCCATTCCTGTGGCGTTGAAGGACACTGTGGAGTGAAACAAGACCAAAAATTTGTAATTTTACAAATCAACATTGCAAGCAGATTAGACACAAACATTTTTGGCCCTGATTAGTTTAACATTTTGGGAACTGAGTATTTAAAGCCTAAAGTCTAAGGTCCCCTTATGAGAGTCATCACCCCCCCCCCCCATCCCCCCATCCCCCCATCTGATGGGCCCTTGCTAAAAAAATGAGGGGGGATGTTTTGGACAGGTAACCCTCTCCACTTGATTGAGAGCGGAATGCCTAAATAATGTGTGATACTTTGGGAAGCCCCTCCTTACTTACACTATTGGCAGCCCACCGGACAGGTAAGAAGTGTCCTAATACCAAAAAGAAACCAAAATGGAAGCACATTTTGACATTCTGCTATTACATATCAAGATAATAATAGGGGAAAAACAAATAAAAATAGCATTTGAAAGTATTGAGGCAGGCCCTTGCACTACATGCTTTGGTGAATTCATCCATAAATGTGACCATCAAAAAGGTAGGTATAGTGTGTATTGGGTTTGGTAAAGTCAGCAGACAGAGGATTGCTATCAGCTGACCTAGCAGTTGGGGGGAGGGGGGTTCCTAATGAGTTTTGCACAAAAAAAAAAATGTCACTCTGCATGAATTGAAGCACACACATAACATTTGTAGACATTTTAGGGGGTGTTTAGGGGAAAGCAATACTATGGAGCTGACTAAACACATTGGCAAGTGACTAGACTATAGTTTTATGGGCCAAGAAGAGCATGGTGGGGAAGTTAGTGAGGCAAATATGCCTGAGGACAAAGGGGCAGAGCATATGAATTAGAGCATATTGCAATGATGGTAATTAGGGAATGAGGAAAGAAATGCAATACATTAGCAATCATGAAATACATATAATGTGATGTTAAAAGGAGCAAACTTACCTTCATATAGTCCTTCTGCAGGACCTGAATGATGGCAGAACAGGTCTCTGGAATAATGATCCCCAGAGCCTGGGGGAGATGCCTGTAGAGAACTTGAGGTCCTGAATGCTTCTCCCTGTCGCCAAGTACCGCAACGTGGCTATGAGCCTCTGCTCTGGAGTGATGGCTTGCCGCGTGCAGGTATCCTGCCTGGTGATATAAGGGGTCAGCAAAGCCAGCAGACGGTGAAAAACGGGGTCCGTCATCCGGAAATAATTCCTGAAATCATCAGGATTATTCTCCCGGATCTCACGGAGCAAAGGCATGTGCGAGAACTGGTCACGCTGGCGCAACCAATTCTTGGTCCACAAACGCCTCCCCTCCCTGTTCATGGACCGGGCTTGTGTCAAAGTAAGAACCCCAACACAAAGCCCCTGCACAGCACAAACTCTACGACGAGTACGTAGACGAAACATGGTTTGAAAATGGTCGGCTGGTCAGAACGGACAACAGAAAGTACCGATAAACAGCAATGCCTGAAAGAACGAACTGAATAGCAGAAGCAAGCAAACAATAAGAGATGCAAATCAAAGTGTACTATACCAAGATATAGTCCACAATGAGAAACAAATACTGACTGCACGCACTGATTATCAGATACGCAAAGACAAGCAGAAACTGAAGAGCAGTAGCGATCTGAATCACTAATCTGAAAAGCGCGAATCGCCTCTCACCAAACTTCTACTAACACGCGATACACACGAGATCAGCAGAAGGAGCCCAAAGGGTGCTGGATGTGGTGCTGAACTTCCCTTTTGTAGGCCCGCCCTACACGGCTTACGTCACCACGTTCTTGGCAACCGGAAATTCCGACAACTTGGTCCGACCGTGTGTATGCAACATCACTTCCGGACCCCGTCCGAAATTAATCTGTCGGAATAACTCTGACGGATTTGATCGTCGGAATCTCCAATCGTGTGTACAAGGGCTTAGTGTGTTGGGGGTGAAAACTGGAATTATGGAGATAGCTGCATCGGTCAGTCAGTTTTCTGTATTTTGACATGTGAAGCTCATCATTCCTGATGTATACTGTAGTGTCTAGGAAGTTTGAATAATCCATTTTTAGTTTGATAGATGGGTGAAAAGTATTGATCAATTAGAAAAATGATTTTAGATTTTCTTCACCTTCAGTCCATATCATGAAGATATCATATATAGTGGTAATATCTCTATGGCTTTTGTTGTATGCTGTTCAGGAAATTGTCCTCCATGTCAGCCATAAATAAATTTGCATTTTGGGGTGCCATTTTACTTCCCATAGCAGTACCCATACATCCCATCCTTGTGAGGGATGATACTGTGTGATTCTACATCCATAGTGACTAAAAGTGTTTTTGGTGGTAATTGCTCTATATTGTTAAGCTTGTTCAGGAAATCAGTGGTGTTTTGCAGGAAACTAGTAGTGTTCACGACATCATGATGTGGAATGGGGAAATCGACATTATTTAAAATAAACTGAATGTTATAGAACAACAAATGAAGAACATGATAGATGTGTTGGGGAGAATATACATTTATTGCAAATCACATCCATTTTTCCATTTGTTGGACTCAAACAAATAGTGTTTTTTACATTTTAAAAGTCAAATTTTGAACATGTACACGGTGTGTCAACATGTGCTATCTGCCATCAGGGGAGCTCAATGTAAACGTTTTGTGGGTGCAACCCCTTCCTCGTAACTCTAATGTTGCGTACACACGATCAGACTATCCGACGGACAATCCGGCAGACTTTGCAGCGGAGGTCCGCCGAACTCTCCGAACGAGCGGACTTACCCACACACGCCCACACACGACTGGACTTTTCTGGCGGACTAGGTCTGGGGGACAATCTGCCGGACTTTTGGCGGAGGTCCGCCAGACTTTCCAAATGAACACTTGCCCACACATGGAGTAAATTCTGTTCATTTTGAGCGTGACTCCAGGTAGACGGGACTAGCGAAGGAAGTCAATGTCGCCACCTCCATCGGCGAGATTGACACCTTACAAGCACCGTCGCCTGGTATGGATTTTAAGGGGAACCCCTACGCCGAAAAAACGGTGTGGGGGTCCCCCCACAGTCATACCAGACCCTTATCCAAGCACGCAGCCTGGCCAGTCAGGAAAGGGGGTGAGGACAAGCGAGCGCCCCCCCCCTCCTAAGCCGTACCAGGCCACATGCCCTCAACATGGGGGGGTAGGTGCTTTGGGGAAGGGGTGCCCTGCAGCCTCCCCACCCCAAAGCACCTTGTCCCCATATTAATGAGGACAAGGGCCTCTTCCCCACAGCCCTGGCCATTGGTTGTCGGGGTCTGCAGGCGGGGGGGCTTATCGGAATCTGGGAGCCTCCTTTATTAAGGGAGGCCCCCAGATTCCAGCCCCCCACCCTATGTGAATGAGTATGGGGTACGATGTACCCCTACCCATTCACCTGGGGGAAAAAATGTAAAGAAAAAACACACAAACACAGGTTTTTAAAGTAGTTTATTAGTCAGCTGCAAGGGTCTTCTTCCGACTTCAGGTGTCTTCTCGCCGGGCTCCTCCACTATCTTCTGCTCTTTTACCACCCTTTTTCTAGCGGAGGAGCCTGGCTTTCTCCTTCGTCGTCGCTGCCATCCGGGGGCCTTCTTCCGACTTCGGGGGTCTTCTTCTTCCAACTTCGGGGGTCTTGTCCCGCTCTTCTGTTCTTCTGCTGGGCCTCCACTATCTTCTTCCAGCTCTTTTACTAGCGTTGGCCCAGTCTTGTCGCTATCGTCACCTTCTTCTTTTTCTCCTCTTCTTTTCTTCTTCTCTTCTTCTCCTCTTCGGATGTTGACACAACGCTCTCTCCAGCTGTAATGACAGGGACGCGTTGTGTGGCGACTTATATAGGCATAAGGGGCAGGGTCACCGGGTGATGTCACATGGTGACCCCGCACCTTATGATGTCACAGTCCCAGGGGATGCTGGGATTTATTGAATAGGATTCATGGACTAATAAGCTTGCAGTTCATTTTTTGTTAGTCCCATATTAAATCTAAGACCAGGAAACACTCTTGAACTGTGATGCATTTTCACTCGAATGGATGGGCATAAACGAAGTTGAGATTTTGAGTGATAAATTGCTGGGCAAAAATATTGCATTGGTCCACAACTGTTTTCAAAAAAGATTCCATAAAAAATAAATGAAAGCAATCAATGGGCATGTTGGGTATCTGCCTAAATGCCTGGCTAGGCTATAAATAGAGGGATTATATGTGCATATGAATCTGAAAGTAGCCACATAGGGTTTAAAAGTGCATCTGGGATAGCAGTGGACCCAATCTTGGGTGGCTGATGTGAAACCCCAGTACCTGGCCGAACTGCACTGCTGTTACTAGACATGTCACAGGGAGTTGTTGCTTTGCTGAGTACCTCATTATTTTTGGTGGAGCACGTTCTTCTGAATCAGATACTGAATTGCTGCTGTCTAATGCTGGTTCATATTCAGAATCTGAGTCTGACAGGGAAAGTTCCCCGCTACTCTCATCCATCATGTTCAGAATTTGGAATGCCTCCTCAGAGTAAGTAGAGTTAAGTAGAGTTTTTTGGACATGGTATTGACACTAGTGTGATGGTAATTAGGACCCACTGGTATGGCAGTGATCAGGACCAACTGACATGGTAGTGATCAAGATGATGATGTGGCAGTAATCAGGACTCTGGTGCTGAGTGTACAGAGGTCTGATGTCATGGCAATGAGGTAGAGATGGCTGGCTGCAATTGGTTCACACTAGACACGGTTGGGCAGAGATCAGGGATACCGTGAGCTGGCTGGCAATGTTTTGTGAGTGTTTAAACTGTGTGCAGAGGCTGAAAACTATTCATAGTTAGCTGTAATGGCTATCTCTTGTCAGACGATGGTGGTGATCAGGGTCCACTGGTATGGTGGTGAAGATGATGCTGGTGTACAGTGGTCTGACATCACTGCAGTGAGGGACAGATGGCTGACTGCAGCTAATTCAAACTAGACACTGTTTGGCAGAGATCAGGGGCACAATGAGCTGGCTGGCAATGTTTTGTGTGTGTATGTAAACTGTGTGCAGAGGCTGAAAATTACTCTGTTAGTCCCGTACCAGGTCACATGATGTGCTGTGTCAGAGGGACACACCAATCATCGGGCTCGCAGGTGCATGCTCTAGGAGCCATGCTCGAGCCTCTGCTGCAGGACAATGTTTAGAAATGGCCACCTGCATTAGCGTACATCCTGTCAAGACATTTATGTAAGGGAGACGGTTAAACTGTCAGTGTTCATAAAGTTATGGTTGATCAGTGTATATACACAAATACAGTATTTTCTACTGTGTTGTGTGTGACTGTATAGCTAATCAGTAAAGTAGCATATATTATTGTTAAAGGGGTTGTAAAGCCTCATGTTTTTTCACCTTAATGCATCCTGCAAACTTCTGTAACCCCCCGAGCCCCCCCCCCCATTTTACTCACCTAAGTCCGTTCGTTCCCTCAGTGGAGACGCGCTCTACCTCTCTGCCCATTGTCTCAACTCTTGATTGGATAGATTGATGTTGTGCAGCCATTGGCTCCCTCTGATGTCAATCAAATCCAATGACACAGGAGCCAGGCGGTGGGGCAGAGTCCTGCATTCTATATGACTGTACACAGAAGCAGGAGCATGCCCG
The DNA here is from genome assembly GCF_037356315.1 of Lithobates pipiens. Classification (NCBI taxonomy): domain Eukaryota; kingdom Metazoa; phylum Chordata; class Amphibia; order Anura; family Ranidae; genus Lithobates; species Lithobates pipiens. The sequence goes on along the minus strand of NW_027507748.1, from coordinate 506,110,350 downwards.
TATGGGTGTCCACCTGAGGAGAGCCTTCTCCAACATGGGCACTCAATGCGGGGAGGAGCTACCAGCGCCGCAGGGGGACCACAGAAGTCAAGGATTGGGGCCACTCTGTGCAAAACAAACTGCACAGTGGAGGTAAGTATGATGATTTTGTTTTTTATTAAATAACAGACATAGTTTATAACCCCTTTAATGATAACTGATGGTCGTTGGGTGTTAACTCATTAAAATGTTTGGGGACAAATAAAAAAAAATCCTTGCACTGAAAGATAAGTATACATCTAAATTGAGCCCATTTCCTTCTAAGCATGTACACATTTGTTTAAGAAGAATGTGATTGCCATTTCCTAATGCTGCCAGCTTACAGAGAGATTAATAGCACATTTGACCTGGCAGTTTTCCGACACTGGTAAAATTGAGAAAAATGATGGTCCAGAAACCTGACACAGGATTTGATAACTTTATTTATAACAAATGCATTATATAATACATCCTTTGCTTCTACTGTGGAGCAAACTAAAATATTTGGAGTAAAATCCCTCTTTTGTCCAATATTTGCATTATGTTTGGTCAAATAACTGAGTGAGATAAACAGTGTCAGTTTTGAAAGAGACAAGAAAGAATGTCTAGGCTACAGGATAGCCTGGACATTGAAACATGGAAAGATTGCTAATAATATTGGCTGAAATGAAACACCATGACATTTGTCATGAATATGTGAATTTTGTGATATGAAAACAATGAACAATTTATTCAAAGTGAAATGTATTTTAAAATCCCTTTCAGCTTTCACTACCAGGGATGCAGCTCAGAATAGAAACCATTAAAGTTCATAAAATATCAAGTTAGCCTGTCACTTCATAGAAAAATAATATTAAATTGGTGGTCTGCAATACTTAATGGAAATTCTAATTTTCCTAAAGACGTATCTAATCCTCTCTTTATAAGATAAAGTTTTCATATTCTGTAGAATGCAGTTTATAGTTATATTTCTTCATGGTTACTATTTACATTCTTCCTGAAGGAGATGGACAGCTCAAGTAAGGCAGCATTTTGTCTGTCTTTCTAAACAGGGATGCAAACTTAATGATTATTGGTTAGCTTTGACCCAGTTTTGCACCCAACATTAAAGAAGTCTGAGAAATTGTATTGCTTTTAAAATGCTCTTGATGTGACGAAAGGATAATATAGCTTAGGAACATGAATAACTTTAATGGGAGCTGCTTCTAATATTCAGTGGTGTAATTCTTCCCTGCAAGATATTTTTTTAGTTTTAAAAAGGAAGCCCTAGGGATTCAGCCGGTCATATGAATCCTGCTAGAAAAGGATACACTAACATATGAAACTGAAGCACTAACTATCAATAAGGAGTGGTAATGCTGTATAATCAGTTGAAGAAAATTAGTGTTTCAACAATCTAAGGCCCCATTCACACCTCAGAGTTTTGCACCTTAAATCCCGAAGCTCCAAAAGGCTGGAAGGAGAAACAATCTGTTATTCTGGTGGCTCACATCTCCACGCCAAATCGCCTGAAGCAAAATGCCTAAAGCTCAAAAAAGTTCTGGATCTTCTTATGTAGCTCAATTCGGGCATATTTGGCATGTTTTTTATTCCCATAAGCGAACACAGGAATGCACAATTTGCACATTTTTCTGCACAAATGAAAAGTTACTTTCCAAAAGGAAATTACTAAATTATAACAGGAAGTCACAAAGCTGCCATATTTATAACTTAAAATAGAGGATTCAGTCATCCTGTTCAATCCAGAGCCATGTATTCAAATGGTCAAGGCACACCTCTGCCTATACGACAGCAAGGACTCCAATTAAAAACCTGTGCCAAGAATAGGAGGGCCTGAGAGAATATTGGCCAGCAGTTTTTTTCAGACTGGAATGGATTTGATGGAAATGTGAAAGATGACAAAAGTAGGTTTAGCAATCATTCTGCATATGTTTAGAAATGTCTCTGTATGCCATTTAGTCGCATGTTTGAACTGGGTTTTAACCTGTTTATTCAGTTTAGTATACAGGCTGCTCATAGAAATCTTTGTACGCCATACATTTTACCTGACAGGCCCCCCATAGGAACACATAGCAAATATTCTCTTTTCATTTTTATTAACCACTTAAGACCAGGAAGCAATGGAACATTTCATCCGGTTTTATTGATTGTAAACAAACCCTGATGGGCTTAAAAAAAGCATCAGATCAGGGGCGTATTGTGACCTGAGCCAAGATGGCGACATAGACCAACAGGATACATTAGTGGCTCACGGCAACAGCAGTCATCTATTTACTCTCCCGCTGCACTAGTTTAATGCCCCAGCACTTCTGCATTCCAGCACCATGTCCAAAAAGAAAAAGAATGCCCACAAGCTGAGGAAACTAACAGCGTACTTCTTACAGCCTCTACAGCTGCATGGGCAAGATGGTGTAGTCTCTAGTGCTTCTCCTGTCACAGCACCTGGAACACGATACAACTTCAAAGGCATTGCATGTCAGAACGGGCCATCGCTTCTTAGGGAACTCACAGGCTTCCACTCCTGACTGCAGGAGCCCAGCAAAGGCTAACCCCAGAATAGAGGAATCGGGTCTGCAGCACTGTGATGTTAGATCTAACAGCAACGCACAAGATGACACCAGGGAACTCCCTGACTTGATCACTGCATTCCCCACACTAAATTGGCCCGTCATGGACACTATACTTAAAGATATGCTTATCTCACTAAGGAGTACTTTGCACACAGACATGATGGCATGGATGGGAAAGTTAAATTTGGACCTTACTGTTGTTGGTGAAAGAACAGATCAAGTGGAAGTTAAAATGGGGAAATATGCGACCATGATAAATGATTTAATCGATGCTCATGACGCAATAGGAGAACAAACCCTGATTAAAGTAAAGTTGGCAGATTTAGAGGATTGCTTGAGGAGGAACAATTTAAAAATAAGGGGCATTTCAGAGTCTGTAACATCGGCTGAACTGCGCCCATTTGTCACCTCTCTCCTCTCCACCCTTATGCCGGATCTCTCCTCTATAGAAATTTCTATAGATAGAATTCACCACATACCAAAACCCTCATTTATTCCAGAACATGTTCCCAGAGACATTTTGCTCCGTATGCACTTTTACCAAACCAAGGAACACCTTATGTGGATTACTCGTAAAGGGGAACACCGCTCCACCTCCTACTCTGACCTACAAATTTATGCAGACTTATCACAATACACTCTACAACTACACAGAAACCTGAACACTATCACTAAAGCCTTAAGGAACCATAGCATAAGTTATATGATGCATGGCACTATACTCATTCAAATTAAACAGACTACTTTTTCTATTCCAAAAGACACTGTGTATATACCAGAATTGATCTGTTTCTAGCGTACAAGTGGCTTCTCCAAAAAATTACACAAACCAAAATTTTGTGCAAAAATTGGTCGGATGGTCGGACCATGCCTCTGTTCTCCTTGAAATCAGAGAAACGCCTATCCAAACAGTAGTGCATATATATGGCGTTCCAATTCCCACATCATTCAAAATCCTTCCACTAAAAAAAATTCTGGAGAACCACTTGACGGAGTACTTTCAGAACAATTCCTCCCTAAGATGAACCCTTTTGTTTTATGGAATGCCCATAAGGTATATATATATATATATATATATATATATATATATATATATATATATATATATAGCATCTTTATTCAACAGGGAGCAAGGATTAAGGGGCAAAGGCAACAGCAGCTTAACACCTTATTATCCAAAATGAATACTCAAAATAAAGGCATTCCCACTTCCCTTATCAGCACAAAACTGTCTAATCGCTGGCATGAGCTTTGATTTATATTGTTGCATTCCTATGAACAAAAAGAAAAAAAAAGAAAAAAGGTTAAAAATGCTATTTTACTCCACTAATAACAAAGCGAGGAAAGCCTTGGGTCGTAAACTACAGGGACACCGTTTCAAGAGTAGGATCCCATATATAGTGCATCCTACATCCAAACAAAAAGCATTTGACCTGCATTTAGCGAGTACTATGGTTCCCTGTACAATCTGAACCGAGACCCCTAAGCCATCCTCTATGGATATAGAAAACTTCTTGGCAGAGATCAATCTGCCCGAGTCTCTCCCGCACAACTCTAAGCACTAAACACTCCCTTCCCTCTACAAGAAATACTATGAGTTATAAACATGTTGCCTAATAACAAATCTCTGGGACCGGATGGCCTGACAGGGGAGTACTATAAAAACATTAAACTTATATCAGGGCCCTATCTCCATGAGGTGTTTGAGACTGCCGCTGCCTCGGTTTCATTTCCAGCTGAAATGTTAGAAGCATTGATAGTAACTTTACCAAAACCTGGAAAATCACTGGATTCCCCTCAAAATGTTAGGCCCATTTCCTTATTAAATAAAGGATTTAAAAATGTAAAATTACTAGCACTAAGATTAATGAATATCCTACCCACGCTGATTGATCCAGATCAATCTGACTTCACTAAAATGTAGACAAATGTCAGATGCCACTAGATGACTTATTGATATTATCTATCTAGCACGGAAGGAAAATGCTGCTTCTCTTCTCCTAGCTTTAGATGCAGAGAAGGCTTTTGACAGACTTCACTGGCTATATCTGAAGAAAGCTCTGGAGAAATTTGGTTTCACAGGGCAGATACTTTCCGCTTCATTAGCTAGATATACCTCCCCATCAGCTAGGATATACACATCTGGATTGGTATCCAAACCATTTGGGATTAAAAATGGCACTCACTAGGGATGCCCACTATCACCCCTGATCTTCAACCTTCTAATAGAACCACTAGCCTCTAGTATTAGGCAAAAACAGGACATCCGGGGATTTCAAATTAAAGGCCGTAAGCATGTTATAAGTCTAATCGTCTTAATGCTCATGAATCCGATGACTTCCCTAACACATGCCTCCAATGCACTTAAAAGATGTGGATCAATGTCATATTACAAAATTAACAAAACAAAATCTGGGGGTCCTTCCACAAGAAAAAAGTTTCATACAATCTAAATTCCCATACATATGGAACGAATCTGAGATCTTACCTCGGAATAACTCTTACCCCACACTCTGAACAGCTTTTTAAGGCTAACTACATTCCACGTGAAACAAAATTACAAGCAGGGCTAAAACTTCTAAGCAAACATAGATCATTATGGTCGGGACGATTGGCAGCTATTAAAATGAAACTTTTACAACTGCTGCTCTATATATACACCGTTCTGTGCCTATACACAAAAAATCTGTAAATCCTTGTAGGATCATTTATCTAGATTTCTCTGGGAAGGTAAAAAAAAAAAAAAAAACAGAAGCACCTTTGCTAAACTTGGTAAAATGAGAAGGGCTGGAGGACTGGGAGTGCCAGTATTTTCTGATTATAACTTGGCAGCAAGCCTAGCTCAACCCACAGGTTGGACATTCAGGACACATGTTTTAGTTTGGGGTGAAATAGAGTAATCCCTAATCCTGGGAGGAAAACTATATGATTACACTTTAGCCTACCCTTATTTTACGAACACACACAAAGACCTCCCTGTCCCTGTCATAGCAACTCTACAATCCTGGAAATATCATATTTATCGGCATATAACACGCACCTTCAGTTTAAGAGGGAAGTATCAGGAAATAAACTTTTTTCAAAATAAACCACTTTGAAGCAAAATAATGGTCAGTGCCCATCAATGCAGCCTGATCTGTGCCCATCTGCAGCCTCAATGCAGCCTGATCTATGCACACCTGCAGCTTGATATGCACCCATCTCTCATCAATGCAGCCTGATGCCCATCTGCAGCCTCACCATCTCTCATGCATGAAATAACAGAGACGTCATCTCCTGTTTACTTGGCTCTCAGTCGGCAGTCACATACACAGTCCCGCCTCCACCATCGGCATTGGACCAGCTCCTGTGATTGACAGAAAACTGGTCCAATGCCGGTGGCAAAGGTGGGACTGTGTGTGTGACATCAGAGCTGAGTGAAATATGATTATACAGGAGGTGACGGCTCAGTGATTTCCCCCCTATTTTCAGGGGGGAAAAGTGCGTGTTATATACCAATCAATATGGTACTTAATGACACACCACACTGGGTCTACCCCGAAGGTCCCCATCAACATTCCTATTCCAACCTTGGCTCTCTTGATCCCTGATCTTAGAGTGGACCAACAAAAAATATTAAATATATATCTGACTTATATCAGGGATGCAATGTGAAATCCTTTACCTCCATATAAGCACAATATGGGCTATCCAATGCGGAATACTTCACATACGCCCGAATAGCATATTTTCTAAAAATACACCTTGATCCTAAAATACGACCTATTTTGGCAAATCCATACTTATCTCACTTCCAATGCTGATAGTAAAGGGGGTATTTCCCTATTTTACAACTTCCTTCATAACAAATCTATATTTGAAAGAACAAATTCAATGTTAGCCTGGGAAAGGGATGTCAACGAATCCTTCTCAGATGAACAATGGAGTATAGCGCTAAAATATATATATTCCGCTACAAATTGCACCAACTTCTGGGAACTATCACACAAAAGTTACACAAAGATGGCATCTGACCACATACAGAATAGCCAAATTCAATTTCTCTTTATCCCCAACACCCTGCAAGACAAAGGCATAATGACCTCCTCAGTCGCCGCCATGATACCCGGAGTGACTTCCGTGTATCGCGGCTCCGGCACTGTAACTGGCCGGATACCGTGATGACGTCACTCCCTCACATACCCGTGGGAGCTCTCAATGATGGCATGATCCCATTCATTAAAAGGCACGCCGTAAAAATATCTCCTTAACCTACACGGTTAAGGAGGTATTTCTTACACCTACAGGTAAGCCTTAATCTAGGCTTACCTATTGGTCAAAGTGGTCTGTAAGGGTTTACAACCACTTTAGCATAGAAGCTTTACCACCATCTTTCAGACAGTTTACTACTCATTTATTCCTGGCTGCCAAACTATGGATTCTTAGATTATGGAGATCCCCAGATCCCCCCGTAGTGACTGAAGTTGTGTGCACTCTTTCTACACATTTTACTTATGAACAAATGCTAGCATCGGTGGCTGGGAAACATACTGAATTCTAGACATGTGCACACTGAAATATTTTGTTTCGGCATTTCGTTTTCGTCCGAAAAATAAATTTATTTAGTTATTCCCAAAATTGGTCTTTATTTATTTAGTTTCATTAAAAAATGCATACGTCTGAACATCCAAAATAATTAAGGTTGAATCTGTCATTGAAGGCTTATGGTGTCTGACGAATGTTCTAAGAAGATTCGACGGAGCAGCGAAACTTTACCACGTTGCAATCGTACATTTCCGGTCGATTGTTCGAATGTTCCACCTACAAGCTATAGTAGAATTCTAATGTTGTATGACATTAGTAATAATTATATATATTAATTATTATTACTAGTCAACCAACATTAGAATTTTCTATAGCCTATAGCATTTGACCATAAATGTCAACTCGCAGTGACTGCTTCGTCGAATCTTCATGTTGGATCTTTTCTCTCTATGTTGAATAATCTTGGACTAATAGAGTTACAATAGGCACATTCAACCTTTTTTGCTATTGTCTCTATAATGTCAAATCTTTTCTCTCTATGTTGAATAATCTTGGACTAATAGAGCTTAGGTTAGGCTCATTCGACCACAGGTTCTATGGACACAGATTGCTATTGTCAGCGTCATGACGAATCTCCTATTTATATCGAACTGTTGTCACAACGAAAATGAAAATAAGGCATTTGTTTATGTTGGATATTTCGGTTTTTGGATTCTGCGCGTTCGTTATTGTTTGTTAAAAAAGACAATGAAAATACCCGAAATTCGAATGAAAATTAATGCATATGTCTATTGAATTCCTTGACCAAGAGGATGCCTGTGGTCCATACTTTTGTGCTGGGGGCAGAGTAGAGACCTCATATAGCTTGCAAGAATTTACCTTCAATACCAAATTTTTTCAGTACTGCCTCCAGTTACTCCCAGTGTACCTTATCTAATGCCTTTTCTGCATCAAGGGAGATCAATGGAGAAGGCGTTCGATGATGCTCGTCCGAGTGTATAAGATCCACATAATGTCTGTTTCCGTCTGAGGCCTGGCGATATGGAAGGAAGCCTACTTTGTCTGAGTGGATAAGTTGGCGTACAGTTTGAGGTCAGTATTAAGGAGGGAGATGTAACGTAGTTGGCTGGGTTGTGGGGGCATTTGCCGGGTTTGGGGATGATGGCGACGATGGCTTCTAGTGATTCAGATGGGATTTCTCCTGTGGCTAAGAAGCTATATATTATAATACTCATTACTAAAGCCATCAGGTCCTGGGGCCTTGTGTAGGGGTAGGGTTTTAATGGTGTCCTGGAGATCTTCATGTGAGAAAGGTTGAGTTAGGACTTCTAGGTGGTTTGAAGTTAGTCGTGGGAGATGTAGAGGGGATAAAAAGTCTTGAAGCTGTGAGTGATTTGGTTTAGGCTCTGTGGGTGAGAGGCATTAGGTGTATAGTTTGGAATAGAAGGATTAGCTACATCTTTGGGGTTGGTGAGTCATTGCCCCCGGTCATCTAAAAGAAAGGGAATTTTGATTGTACTGCCCTCTGCTTATATTGCTGAGTTAAAATTTTCCCTGCTATGTTTTCTTGGGAGCATCATGTGAGTCTTATTTTTTTTTTCAAATGAAAGTCAAAACCATTCTGTAAGTAAGAGTTGAGGTCAGTCTGGAGTTTACAGAGCTCAGTGAGAATGGTTACTGAGGGGGCTTGTTTGTGACGTGTTTCTAGGGATATTATGTTTTTTAAAAATGTGTATTAATGGTGGCGTTGCGCTTCTTTTTCTCCTTGACCCCTACTTCAACAGTATTCCATGAATGACAGATTTATGAGCACTCCAAAGAGTGGTATTGTTATCAATAGAGTCAGAGTTGATATTAAAGAAATCACCAATTGCAGCTCTGACCTGTTCCCTGATCTTCTCAGTGAGGAATGTTACTTGTGTACTATATTTAGGATTTAATATCTCTCAGATATGATTTGAGTTAAATGAGAGTTCTTTGACCATTAGTGAAAGCTTTAGCACAACAACAACAATTATTGGTGAGTAGTTGAAAGTCTATCTAATACACAACCATCTATCTATAGTTTACACCCAGGAAGAAAATATTAGGCTAAAATAAGAGAATTACAAGAAGGAATACAGAGTATACAGAGTATATTCCTGAAAACATTAATCTACAAACATATTTAGTTACAAGTAAAGTGCAGACCTTTCCCATAATTAGCCTTGGTGTCAAAGTTCCATTCTGATGGCTGATCTCCCATGAAGTGTGTCTTTCCCTCCCATCTAGTCTGTGTATATCATTACAGGCTGATGCGTCATTGGTTGGCATAGCGTGACTCTGATTGGTGAGCGTCTCTATTGCTGGTTAAGGGCTGGCTCCAATCCCTATACTTTGCATAAGTCAGTCCCTTTAATACAATTCCTTGTAACTATTTTGAGCAGGAGATTAACATGAATGTTCCCGGGAAGTTAAGTATTGATTTCGGGTTGTCCTCCTTTCATTGCATATCCCAACATGGGATCCTTTAAAGTGAGAATGTGTAAAACAATGCGGTTTGGATTACATTGTTTGTATACACAAGTCTAGGCACCGACTTGTCTGGTCTACCAGAGATATATGTGAAGATAATATGTTCCGGCATGCATAGATACAAGCTAAATGAAATATATTCCTAATTACAATATTTTACAGCTATTCATGAAGATTTCAAATAAACACATAAGGCAACAGATGGCCCCTTATCGCCAGTTGAGAATATGAGACTCGGCCACACATGAAATAATGGTTTATGTGTAATCTCCTTTAATATTTGGAACTTTTGGCTTTGCCTTCTGAAACAAAAAAATAACTATTTGGAGGGAAAATAAACTTTTAAACTCTCCATCTCTACAGTCCACATTTCTGGATCCCAGTATCGGTAGTCATCACTTGTTCTGGATGTCATAAGTCCATAATAAAAATCATAGGAGACAGCACCAAATCAAAACAAGAAGTGAAAAAACAAACAAAAAAAAAAACACGAGGCACCTTATGCTGAGCAGTCCAATAGTAATAGTATGAAAATGCATAATGCCAATCTGGTCCTGTTGCTCTTGCTTCTGGGACAGCCATCCCTGGTGATTCCAGTTGGATACAGCATACAGTAACGGCCTTTGGCCTTTCCTGGCTTTCTAAGATTATACTATATTAATGTGGACAAAGGTAGGGAAAGAAACATGAGTTCATTTAATACATATGCATGCTTGTTTGGTAAGTCTGAGCAGTAAGGACCTTTCATTAAAATTGCCATAGATATACTGTGACATAATAATGAGACCCCTTTCCCAGTGACATGTGTAACCATTTGAGTGGTTACGCCCTTCAGCCATGTTGTTTGATTTCCATCCCTCATCTTTCTTCCTCCATTGTAATATGCCTGGAAGTAACTCTGTCCCACCTTCTGCTGAATACCACAAAAATAACTTGAGTTCAGAATACAGATAAGTGTGATGTCACCAGTTACTTGTGGCTTCAGGAACAATCAAACTAAATTACTCTTAAGTACAATTTTACTATACTCCTTGCTATTTGCCAGTCACTATGAGTCTCACAAGTCCTGGTATATCTATATGATATTCAAGCAATGCACTTTGAACTTTGTTATGGCACAAAAAGAAAACGGTCCAAAAAAAAATTGACCAATGACCACATATGATGACTGCCAAATATAACAACTGTAGAGAGGACTGTATGTCACATACACACAGAAAATAGTCACATGACTGTTGCTAAACCCTGGTGTTACTGTTACTATTGTCATGGTGATAGCTACAATGACATATATTTATATAAAACAATTATCCATGTCATAAGAGAAAAAAAAAACTGTTGAAACTTGGCCCAACCCCAAAATGCTATAGGGAAACTTTATTATTTTATATCAACATTTTTAATGGTTTTAAAATGTTCTCCATATAATTTTCCCCCTACTCCCCCATCTTTTTTTGCCCAAACATCACCAACAAATAAAACATTAAAAAAAAAAGGTGATATAGGAAAGAATGAAAAAAAGTTAACATTAAAGGAAATATATTTAACAAAACAAAAAAAAAAAAAAATAGGTAGCGTGAAAAAAAAAATTAAACAAATAAAAAAAAAGTGCAGATTTAATGCTCCTTCAATCTGACATTTGTGATACCCCTTTCACTTTAAATTGTTAAAGAGCATTGAATTTGTATTTTGTTAAACTAAAAAAACTATTGAAACTGCCTTCAAACAAACATTGCAGCTTTACAAAAGACAACACTCTCTCTTGGTAGTGATTAACATATGAATTGACTCTCAGTGAAAATCAACTTACAAGTCAAGCAGGCCACAAGAAGTTGTATTAGAGAGAGAGCAGAAACTCTGTTTAAGCACTTACCAAACGGCCCATAGCCGAATGACGGCTACAGGGCGGTCTGATAACTCTGGGAGGGCATACTATGACATCCTCCCAGAATCCCGCTCTCACACGCCCCCTGGGGAGCACATCCAAGAACATCCGTGACCGCTGGGTGGACGGGAGGACCCGGAGCATCACGGTAAACGGCCGCTGATAGCAGCCATTTACCATGTGATTGCTCCGTAAAATGACGGAACGATCACTAGTAAACAAACCGGTTCCGGATCCTCTCTCCCCTCCCCAATACTATTGATGCAAAGTGAGGGGAGAGGGGGTAAAATCGGTGGCAGCAGCGCTGTGGGCTAGATGTGCAGTGCCCACCACAGTACTGCTCAGTGCCCATTCCAGCCATACATACCCAGCCATCCATACCCATCCATGCTCAAAATACCCATCCATACTCATCCATGTTCACTCATCCATGCTCAGCATACTCATCCATCCCTACATGCTCAGCCATCCATACTCAGCATAATCATCCATCCATCCATCCTCAGCAATACTCATCCATCCATGTTCAACCATCACATCCACCCCCATCCATAATTAGTCCTACCCATCCATACTCAGCTATACCCAGCAATACCCAGCCATCCCATCTATACCCAGCCATACTCAGCCATCCCATCTATACCCAGCCATACTCAGCCGTACCCATCCATACTCAGTCGTGTCTGGCCATAATAATGCATACTCATTCATGCTCAACCATCCCCATCCACAGCTCATCCATCCCCATTCATGCTCATTCATGCCACATCTGTTCTCATCCATGCCACTACAGTGCCTCACAAAAGTGTAATAGGTGGTCAAATTAGATTTGAAACTTATATCCCTAAAACACCTGATGGTGCTCCCTGCATGTTGGGAATCTCTATGCTGTGGGAAAGTCTCACACCTGTGGTATTGCTGTACTCAGGAGGAGTAGGAGAATCTATTTTGGGGTGTAATTTTTGGTATGTACATGCTATGTGTTAGAAACATTATGTAAATGGTCAACATTGTGTAAAAAAAGAAATAAAAAAAGAATGTGTTTTCATTTCTTTACACATTTTCCAAAAACTTGACATGTTCAAAAGACTCGATATGCCTCATAAGAAATATGTGTAATTTATGCTCCAAGAATGCCTGATGACACTCCCTGCATGTTGGGCCTCTGTATGTGGCCACACTGTGTAAAAATCTCACACATGTGGTATCGCCATACTCTGGAGGAATAGTAGAATGTGTTTTGGGGTGTAATTTGTGCTATGCATATGCTGCATGGGAGAAATAACCTGCTAATATAACAATTTTGTAAACAATAAAAATAAAAACTTGATTTTGCAAAAAATTGTGGTAAAAAATTACAACTTCAAAAAACTCACCATGCCTCTCACTAAATATCGGGTTGCACAGTGGTGTAGTGGTTAGCACTCTCACCTAGCAGTAAAAAGGGTCACTAGTTTGAATCCGCGACCACGACACTACCTGCCTGGAGTTTGCATGTTCTCCCTATGCCTGCGTGGGTTTCCTCCCACACTCCAAAGACATGCAGGTAGGTTAATTGGCTTCTGTCCAAAATTGGCCCAGTATATGATTGTGGGCTCCTTGAGGGTAGTGACTGATGTGAGTGTGCAATGTACAGGGATAGGGACAATTGTAGACACTCACTCAAGTTGAACTGGATGGACTGGTGTCTTTATTCTTTATTTCCAAAAAGGGTCCTCTCAAGAAATTAGATAGGCCATCAGTACTTCAGGTGTGATAAATTTTCAGAGATTGGCACTATAGCTTGTGGACTTTAACTTTCACAAAGACCAAATAATATACCAAAATATATGAAGGAAAATTTACTAATTTGCAAAATTGTATAACAGAAACTAAGAAAAATGCTTTTTTTTTTACAGAATTTTTGATATTTTTTCTTTTAAAATTAAAAAAAAACAGAGACAAAAATGTCATATACTGTAGGTACAGTGTTGCATGACTGAGTAATTGTCATTCAAAATGTGAGAGCACCGAAAAATGAAAATGAATCCAGTTAGGAAGGGGGTTTAAGTGCCCAGTGGGTAAGTGGTTAATGAAACAGACCACCCAAAAAAACTAATTTATGTGTTTTCTCCCCAATTCCAGATCCTAAAAGTTTGGAAGGATCTAAAACTAAAGCCAGGTGACATGTGGATTGTTAAGAGACATTTATATATAAGGAAATGTTTGGAGACTCAATACAGCATCTATTTCATGTACAGTTTTGCAAAACTTGAAAGAAAAGTGACCTGGATCCACACCAGACACTGCAAAAATGACTAAATTAAAGAAATCTCTGTGTTTGATTTGTTTCCCTCTTGCGATAACAGTCTATGGTACTTTCTGATTCAATTACTTTAATTATAAGGGATATATATGTTTGAAAAGTAGTTTAGCCATGTTGAAGTCATATTTGTCTTTTGTACCTCTTCCATTTTATGTAGAATTGTCTGTGTTTACATGTGCTGATAAGTCAGCATACCAGCAATTAAGCTAGAAGGCCATTCTGGCCACAGGAGTGTACAGCCAGTACTCTGTATATATGTCTTATCAATCATTTGTTTTTCACAGCGAAAATTCATTTTGTAATGAAAAAAGCTGCTCAGCTATTATTTTCTCCACAATGGCGTTTTTGCCTCTTTGGCCAGGACTACCTCCACCTAAGCATGTGGAGGTTCCAGGTTAAAGGTGATAACCGGTATGGTTAGTGATCAAAATATTGATCAAAAGAGAGGAGACTGTAATGGAAATTTGTAGGTTCTGTATATAATTGTATTCTATTTTATATGTATTGCACGATGCCCTCAATGTGCACACGGCACTAATAATGTTTTCAGTACATGTTTTGCATTCTTTCGAGTTCTGATTAGAATAAGCCTGCCTATGTAACGCCCCTTGTTACCATAAACGTACAATTGTAATATTTATGTGATACCTACGTAATCATGTGTATAATAACCTTCACAAGCGTCATAATAAAGGAGAACGGTTATTTGGAAAGATGCTGAGTGTATCTTTTGTGTCTGTTCCCTACTGCAGTAGTTATTAATTTGGAACCACTAATCAATATGAGGATAGGAGTTGCCTATCATCAAAATATCCATTTCAGAAGGAAAAACAAAACACAACACATAATGAATCCATAAGATGCCACAAGGTACAAAGTAATGTATTATGTACTTTGAGTGTATGAGTGAATGAAACTTCACTCTAAGCCACAGAGAAGGAAAAAGAAATAAAACTAAATCCTTACAGTTTCTCAGAGTTATACGGATCGAGAATAAACGTAAACTTATATATACTTATATTTATTTTTTATATAAGTATAAATGTAAACTGGTACCAGTACTGAGCTCATTACAAACGCAAACAAAAAATATGAAGCATGCCCATTAATATGATCACATTTCTTATTGATGGCCATCCAACAGCACACACCCCTAAAAAAAAAAATTAAATATATATATATATCTCTTTGTATACACATGGACAGTTCATACACCTCCATTACATCACTCAGACAAACACATTAATTTAGATTGAATCCCATACATTCTGGGTATCTTTGGTAATTGCAAGTGAATTGCTAGGAGTTTCTGGCCACTGGGAGAATATAAAAAAAAAATAAAGGAAAAAAAATGGAATATTATACTTTACCTTCTGTTAGGCATGTGTATTTATGCATATGCACAGCTATCTACATACAGCTGCTTTATATGTAAATATACTTTCAGGAACTCACCTAACCTGAAAAAAATATAACTTGTAGACAACAGTTATTACTCTATCCCTTTTTTTAAAATGTATTTAAAGCAAACAATACAACATTCTTACGTGTACATTGGTAAATGGTCAATGACATTCCTACTATGATATAGTGAAACTTAAATGCCATAGACCTCCAAGACATAACTTATATCTTGTATTTCATCCCCGGTTTTAGTGTATTGGTATGGTACAAGTTACTCCCTCCATTTTTCCAATTCAAGGTTTCCATAACATTTACTTTAAAGGATTGGAATTCTTTAAAAACTCTTCCCATTCCTGTTTCATTTGCATAATCTCAGCCTTAGGGATGAGCTCGGTGTTCGACTCTTTTTTTTTCACTTTAATTGTCATTAAAATCAGCGCTGTCATTTAAAAAAAAAAATGCATTGATCCATGTCCCCTGGGGCAGGAGACGGGGTTCCCAAAACCTTTTTAGGACAATATCTTGCATATTAGCTTTTGATTTTGAATGTTCGAGTCCCATAGAATTTAATTGGGTTCTAAAGTTTGTAAGAATTCTAGGTCCATTCAAACCGGGGTGTGTTCAGCTCATCCCTACTCAGCCTTAATAGTTGAGGAAGATATGTATGATTTTGTATTTTCATATTTAATAATCCTAGGCCCTTCACTCCAGCATGGTGAGTACACTTCCATGTTATGCCTCTTTGTTGTATATTGCTTCTGTTTTAAGATCTTTTCACCAAAAGACAAACAAAACTGAAAAATGTGTCAGAATAACCCACAGGTGTAGCACTTTATCTTTTGTAAAGTATTAAAGCATCTCTTAACAAATGGTGTGGTTTTAGGCTGAGAATATTCAATGGCTAAAACCTGATTAACAACTTTTTCTGTCTTTATACGAGTTATAGAGGCACTTTCAAAAGAGCCCCCACCTTTCAATGAGTTCTTGAAACTAGCACATATTCCAGATGGAGATCATTTCCTGTTGCATCTAGAAATACTCAAACCGGTTGCATTACAATCTATGGTATGTGGAGATTGCTCAAGCTGCCCTGGGCTGGAAGAGGAAGAAAATTGTTTACATTTACTCTCTGCTTCCTTCAGCCGCAGTGCCAGCTGATCAACCTCTCCCTGCTCCTTTTGGTTGTCTATTATTGGTTGCTGGTGGCTAGCATTCAAATTTGTCATAGAAACTTTGATATTATCAATATTACTTTTGGCAATTTCTAGATCCTCCTTGAGAGAGATGTTTTGCAACAATAATTGTGTGTAATTGTTAGCCAAACAGCAAGCAGTAAAAAGTAGTGCAGACATATCCTGCTACACCCAATTCAGTTAAAAAAATGCAAAAAAACAAAACAAAAACACAAAGCTACAACAATTTGAGCTTGTCAAGTTATTGGTAGGATTTTTCCTAACAAAAAGAAAAATGTCAAGGTATAATACAGTATGCTAAATGCACCATATGATACCCTCTAAAATTACTTGTTCTCAGATATTAGCTTCAGTAACCAAACTTCCACAATTTGGTACTTTAACTACCTCAGTACAGTGCAGTTACACCCCCTTCCTGACCAGACCAATTTTCAGCTTTCAGCGCTCTCACACTTTGAATGACAATTACTCAGTCATGCAACACTGTAGCCATATGAAACTTGCGTCCTTTTTTTCACACAAATAGAGCTTTCTTTTGGTGGTATTTAATCACTAGTGGGGTTTTTTTTTTTGTGCTATAAATAAAAAATGCCGTAAATTTTGTGAAAAAAAAGCCTTTTTCTTTTTTTCCATCAAAATTTTTTGCAAATTAGTAATTTTTCTTCATAAATTTTGGCCAAAATTTATACTGCTACATATCTTTGGTAAAAATAACCTAAATTAGTGTAAATTATTTGGTCTTTTTTAAAGTTATAGAGTCTACAAACTATGGTACCAATCACTGAAAATTGATCACTTCTGATCAGGCCTTCAATACATCAGGTGTATCTCATTTCTTGAGACTCTAACAAGTCAGGAAAGTAAAAATACCCCCCAAATGACCCCTTTTTAGAAAGTAGACATTCCAAGGTATTAAGTAAGTAGCATGATTTTTTTTTTTTTTTGTAATTTTTTCCCACAATTCTTTGCAAATTGACGATTTTTTTTTTTTTTTTTTTTTTTTTTACAAAATTGTCATATTATCAGGTTATTTCTCACACACAGCATATGCATACAACAAATTACATCCCAAAATACATTCTGCTACTCTTCCTGAGTACAGCGATACCACATGTGTAGGACTTTTACACAGCCTGGCAACATACGAAGGTCCAACATTGAAGAAGCATCTTCAGGCGTTTTACGAGCATAAATGACACATCTCATTTCTCAACCACATATTACACTTTTGAAGGCCCTGGAGCACCAGGACAATGGAATTGCCCCCAAAGTGACCCCATTTTGGAAAGCTAACACCCCAACGTATAATCTATGAGGCATAATGAGTCTTTTGAATGGTTCATTTTTTTCCAGAAGTTTTTGGAAAATGTGGGAAAAAATGAAAACGCATTTTTTTTTACACAAAGTTGCCCATTTATCAGATATTTCCAACACATAGCATGTACATAGCAAAGATGACACCCCAAAATACATTCTGCTACTCCTCCTGAGTATGGCGATACCACATGTGTGAGACTTTTACACAGCCTGGCCACATACAGAGGCCCAACACTGAAATAGCATCTTCAGGCGTTCTACGAGCATAAATGACACATATCATTTCTCAACCATCTATTACACTTTTGAAGGCCCTGGAGCACCAGGACAATGCAATTGCCCCCAAAATGACCCCATTTTGGAAAGCTAACACCCCAACGTATAATCTATGAGGCATAATGAGTCTTTTGAATGGTTCATTTTTTTCCAGAAGTTTTTGGAAAATGTGGAAAAAAATGAAAACGCATTTTTTTTTTACACAAAGTTGTCCATTTATCAAATATTTCCAACACATAGCATGTACATAGCAAAGATGACACCCCAAAATACATTCTGCTACTCCTCCTGAGTATGGCGATACCACATGTGTGAGACTTTTACACAGTCTGACCACATACAAAGGCCCAACACTGAAATAGCATCTTCAGGCATTCTACGAGCATAAATTACACATTTCATTTCTCAACCACCTATTACACTTTTGAAGGCCCTGGAGCACCAGGACAATGGAATTGCCCCCCAAATGACCCCATTTTGGAAAGCAGACACCCCAACGTATAATCTATGAGGCATAATGAGTCTTTTGAATGGTTCATTTTTTTCCAGAAGTTTTTGGAAAATGTGGAAAAAAATGAAAACGCATTTTTTTTTACACAAAGTTGTCCATTTATCAGATATTTCCAACACATAGCATGTACATAGCAAAGATGACACCCCAAAATACATTCTGCTACTCCTCCTGAGTATGGCGATACCACATGTGTGAGACTTTTACACAGCCTGACCACATACAAAGGCCCAACACTGAAATAGCATCTTCAGGCATTCTACGAGCATAAATTACACATTTCATTTCTCAACCACCTATTACACTTTTGAAGGCCCTGGAGCACCAGGACAATGGAATTGCCCCCAAAATGACCCCATTTTGGAAAGCAGACACCCCAACGTATAATCTATGAGGCATAATGAGTCTTTTGAATGGTTCATTTTTTTCCAGAAGTTTTTGGAAAATGTGGAAAAAAATGAAAACGCATTTTTTTTTTACACAAAGTTGTCCATTTATCAGATATTTCCAACAGATGGCATGTACATAGCAAAGATGACACCCCAAAATACATTCTGCTACTCCTCCTGAGTATGGCGATACCACATGTGTGAAACTTTTACACTGCCTGGCCACATACAAAGGCCCAACATTCAAGTAGCACCATCAGACGTTCTAGGAGCATAAATGACATATAGTTACCTGGCAACCTATCATTTTTGAAGGACCTTCGTATTTCTAACACATAGCATGTACATACCAAGAATTATAATCCAAAATAAATTCTATTGTGGAAAGGGTAAAAAAAAAAGCATTACCTGTGTAGTATCCACCAGAGCGCTGGTCCAGGCAGCAGGCAGGGATGTGCTTAGCGACAGCAATGGTAGTTATCAAGGCAGCCGGCAGGAATATTGTCTATAGTCAGCACAAGGATATTGTCAGCATGGCAGTCCATAGAAATTGTCCAGACAGAGAGAGCCATAATATTGGTCCTGGTACACCGTTACCTGCAGACACTCATTATCGCACCGCTCTCCAGCCCTTCATAAACATACTGCCTCTTGCTACAGCTAATTATTTGCATAGTCCAGGTAGCGGTGTGGTCCGTTCATGCGGCAGGCAGAGGCATGGTGGCAGTAAGTCAGCGGCAGGCTCAGGGCCGCAATCACGTAAGACCTGTGCACATGGGCACAGGGGTAGAGGCTTCGACCCTCCCAAATCTCTATGAAGCCTCCGGACTCCAGACCCTATTCCGAAAACCGGAAGAAACAATAAAAATTGTTTCCTCCATCCGGAAAAACATTTCTGGAGCCCCTCACATGGGAGACCCCTGTGTCCTAGAGTAGCAGGGCAACAGATCAGTCCAAGCGGTAGGCAAAAGCATAGTCCATAAAACAGGCCAGGGTCAGATGACGTGAAAGCAGTCCAAGCGGTAGGCATAAGCGTAGTTGGTAAAACAGGCCAGGGTCAGTTCACGTGGAAGCAATCTAAACGGTAGGCAAAGGCATAGTCACAAAACAGGCCAGGGTCAGTTCACGTAGAAGCAGTCCAAACAGTAGGCAGAGGCATAGTCAAAAAACAGGCCAGGGTCAGTTCACGTGGAAGGCAGTGGCATGGTTATTTGGGGAAGCATGAAAAATGGTCAGCACAGATAATGAAAATGGGGAAATGGTTAAAAATATGGGCTAATATTTTAGGGATGTATGATAAAGTTTGAAGCATTCACCAATGCAAAGGCCAGGTTGGGAGGGACAATCGGGACAATGGTAGCTGGTATCTTTTCTAAACCCTTTTTTGGTGCACACGCGACATTTTTTTTGCCGTCTTCGGCCTGTTTCAGATGCTGGAATTCTGAAGGGGAAGTGGCGCTCACGAAGTCGGCAAACAGCCTCAGAGCGAAGGTCAACTAGGGGGGGTCTTTGTTGATAGATGAGGGTCATGACAACTTCTTCGATGAATTTTAGGAAGGGGGCGGGGCTTTCCATGGATTTGGTGTAGACTATGTAGGAATTATAAATGGCCAAATGGATTAGATAGATTGCTACTTTCTTGTACCAGAATCGGGACCTCCTTATTGACAAATAGGGCTGAATCATTTGATCGTTGAAATCCACTCCCCCCATGTAGAGATTATAATCTTGGACACACGTTGGCTTTTCAGTGGGACCTCGTCTTCTTTGAACATCAATTGTAGTGTCCTCATGGATGGTGGACATCATGTACACGTCCCTTTTATCCTTCCACCTCAAGGCCAGCACTTCGTTGCATCTCAGTGATGCTCTTTCCCCCCTTCGCAGCTTTTTGTTTGCCAGTGATTGTGGGAAGCCCTTTCTATTTTTTATGCAGGTTCCGCAGGCAAGGGTTTTTGCAATGTATAAGTGTCTGAAAAGGGGCAGGCTGGTGTAAAAGTTGTCAAGGTATATGTGATATCCTTTGTTCAGAAGTGGGTATGCCAGGTCCCATACAATCTTTCCAGTTGTGCCCATGTAGGCCGGGCACTCAGGGGGCTGGAGCTGGGAATCTCTTCCTTCATATATGCGGAACGCATACAGATATCCCGTGGCTCTCTCACATAGTTTGTATAATTTTATTCCGTATCTGGCCCTTTTGCTAGGTATATATTGCTTTATTCCTAGCCGGCCTGCAAAGGGTACCAGGGACTCATCGACACATATATTTTGATCGGGGACATAGAGTTCTGCAAATTGTTGGGAAAAGAAATGTATCAGTGGGCGAAGTTTACATAACTTGTCATAATTTGGATGATTGTGGGGAAGGCACTCTGTGTTGTCGCTAAAGTGAAGAAAGCGCATTATCTTCTTGTATCGGGACCTGGACATTTCGGCAGAATACATACCCATGTGGTGGATGGGTAGGGTGGACCAATAGGCATGTCCTTCATTTTTTTTTGTTATCCCCATGTTCAGGGTGAGGCCCATAAAAATTTTGAACTCCTCCAAATTGAGATCTCGCCACTCAAAGGGACGGGCATATGATGAGTGGGGGTTATTGGCAATATACTGCTGGGCATATAAATTTGTCTGGTCCACAACTAATTGCAGAAATGTGTCGGGCAAAAACAGATGAACAAAATCGATCTCTGAAAAATTTTGGGTGTTGGTCTGCACACCTGGCTGTGCTGTGAAAGGGGGAATAATTGGTGATGCCGAGTTGGAAGGTAGCCATGTTGGGTTGGCAAGACCATCTGGCATAAATGTAGAGGCCCTGGCTCTTGGGGGATGTGACACTCTAGTAGTCGGATTGGAATTTCCTATGCTGGTACTCAGGCGTGATGTGCCAGCACTGGTACTGGGTCTGGGCAATTGTTGGTGAGGCCCATCGCCGGCGGCAAAGCTGGTACTAGGCATTTGATCCCGGGGCCTAACGCTGACAGCAGCGCTGGTACTGGGCCTGGGAATTTGTTCTTGGGGCCTATTGCTGGCAGGAGCTCTGATACCGGGCCTGGGAATATAATCCGGGTTTTCAGAGGGCCTTGCCCTTTTAGGAGGGACCCATTCTTCCTCCGAATCAATTTCCGATTCACTATTCGGGTTAAATGCCGAATTTGATTCGGAATCAGAATCAGAATCGGAATTGGAATCTGATGAGAATTCCCCGTTGCTCTCATCGGTCATGGAGAGGATCTGGAACGCCTCCTCGCTGGTGTATACTCTTCTGGCCATGGCGCTGATGGCTGTGTGACAGGTGACGTTCACTGATGGGCTGTGCGATGGGTGGCAGGTGATGACGGTGTGACAGGCCACGGATTGTGACGGGTGATGGTCACTGATGGCTGGCAGTCACTGATGGGTGATGGTCACTGATGGCTGGCAGTCACGATGGGTGGCGGTTGATGGCTGGCGGTCACTGATGGGTGACAGGTGGTGGGTGACGGCTAGCGGTCACTGATGGCTGACGGTGACTGATGGGTGGAGGGTGATGGTTGGCGGTCACTGATGGGTGACGTGCAATGGCTGGTGGCCACTGATGGGTGAAAGGCGATGGCTGGCGGTCACTGATGGGTGACAGGCGATAGATGGCGGTCACTGATGGGTGACAGGTGATGGCTGATGTGTGACGGCTGGTGGTGGCTGATGGATGGCGGGTGAAGTCTGGCGGTCACTGATGGGTGACGGTTGATGTCTGGCGGTCACTGATGGGTGACGCCTGGCGGTGGCTGATGGGTGACGGGTGACGTCTGGTGGTCACTGATGGATGACGGGTGACGGATGATGTCTGGTGGTCACTGATGGGTGACGGGTGATGTCTGGCGGTCACTGATGGCTGACTGCAGGCGGTGGCTGATGGGTGACGGGTGACAGCTGGCGGTCACTGGTGGGTGACGGGTGACAGCTGGCGGTCACTGATGGGTGACGCCTGGCGGTGGCTGATGGGTGACGGTGAAGTCTGGCGGTCACTGATGGGTGACGGTTGATGTCTGGCGGTCACTGATGGGTGACGCCTGGCGGTGGCTGATGGGTGACGGGTGACAGCTGGCGGTCACTGGTGGGTGACGGGTGACAGCTGGCGGTCACTGGTGGGTGACGGGTGACAGCTGGCGGTCACTGGTGGGTGACGGGCGACAGCTGGCGGTCACTGGTGGGTGACGGGTGATGGGTGACAGGTGCACCGCTGACGGTCACTGATGGCAGTCTCCTATGTGACAGGTTCACTTTATTGGGTGACTGTGGTGACTGTTGGGTGACAGATGACAGTGGGGGGGGGGGCGATCTGACAAGTGTGGTGTTGGTGTAGACACTACAG
Source organism: Lithobates pipiens (assembly GCF_037356315.1). Taxonomy (NCBI): domain Eukaryota; kingdom Metazoa; phylum Chordata; class Amphibia; order Anura; family Ranidae; genus Lithobates; species Lithobates pipiens. Next base: position 506,087,090 of record NW_027507748.1, on the reverse strand, counting down.
AACACAGATCGATAACTCACTGCTCCAGGCTCTTCTCTCCTCACACTGGAAACTGTGTGTGAGGAGAGAAGAGCTGGTAACAGGCAGTTACCGCTCTGTGTTTACATTTAGTGATCGGCTGTGAAAGGTTCACAGCCGATCACATGGGTAAACAGCCAGCCAATGGCTGTTTACCGGCATCGGTGACGAGCAGTGTTCCCGGGGAACACGCCGCCACCGATGTGAACGAGCAGCGCGCTCCCGATCCCGCGCATGCGCCGTTTACAGGCGACGAGCACTTGCTGTGATCGGCCGTGACTTCATCACGGCCGATCACGTGGTAAACAGCCATGACCAATGGCTGTTTACCACCCTCGGTGGTGAGCGGTGTCTCCGTGACGCGCCGCCACCGAGGGAACGGGGATGCGCGCGCACGATCGCGCGCATACCCTCTTTAAACGGGAGGCCGTCATATGACGCCCTCCCGCCACGAGAGCTGCGCCGCCTGGCCGTCATTTGACGGCCGGCGGTCGACAACTGGTTAACTGACAACAATGAGAATATTACTGCTTGTAAATTCCCACAGCTAAAAAACAAGCACACAAAAAAAAAACACTCTTGTAGCTCCTTTTCAATGTCCTACATACAATACTACTATGCCTTTAGTGTACACACGATTTCAATAAAAATAAAAATCTGTTGAACCTTTTCAACAAAACAACCAAGACCACAATCATTTGGTGTCTTTCCAATAAACCACATGTACTTACCATACAGCACACTCAAACAATGGTTAGAGAGTGCAATGAAGCTTGGTGAGCACAAAAAAAAAAAAAATTAAATAAAAAAAAAATGTTTCCTCCCCAATACATTAACCAGTTATAATGATCCTTCCAAAGTACCTTTTCAACTATAATTACGGATTAAAAAAATAAAAATATGTGATGTATTCTCTTTCCTTAGAGTTATTCTTATACCCACTAAACAAATAAAACATTTACCTTTATTTTTCCCAAGATAACTTGCTGTGACCTCCAAAACTACCAGAAAAACTGACTCAGGTTAAAATCCAGCCCAATAACCTAAATCTGCATTGCACAAATCTCAGTATTATATTAAGTACTTTCAGTCCTGGGCCTCAACTTCAAGGTCACCATTCTGTTACCCATGTACTATATGTAAGATTTATTATCTCTCAGATATAATTTGGGTTTAAAGAGTTCTTTGACCATGAGCTTTAAACACAACAACATCTATCTATAGGCTACACCAAGGAAGAAATTATTAGGTTAAAATAAGAGAATTACATGAAGGAATACAGAGTATATTCTGTAAAACATTAATCTACAAACATATTTAGTTACTAGTAAAATGCAGACCTTTCCCATTGTAGCCTTATCCGTTTATGTGAAATCTCCATTAATACCTGTACAATATTGTATTTAGAAATATATTTCAGTTAGACCCCTTTCACACCAGGGCATTTTGCAGGCGCTATAGCGTTAGAAATAGCGCCGCAATCCGCCCTAAAAAAGCTGCACCATTGTTTGTAGTGTGAAAACTCAAGGACTTTCACACTACAGCGGTGTGCTGACAGGACGTCAGGGAAAAGTCCTGCCAGCAGCTTCTTTGGAGCGGTGAAGGAGAGGTGTATTTACCGCTCCTCCACCGCTGCTCCCCATTGAAATCAATGGGGCAGCGCTGTAATACTATTGCGGCATATTGCTGGCGGTTTTAACCCTTTCTCGGCTGCTAGCGGGGGTAAAAGCGCCCCGCTATCGGCCGAAATGCGCCGCAAATCCGGCGGTAAAACGCAGCTAAAAATAGCAGCGTTTTACCGCCGACACTATGGGCAGTATGGTGTGAAAGGGGTCTTAGAGGGAAATATTAGTTCAACTTCAACTTAGTTTTCCCTGATAACATCTCACCTGGGTAGTAAAAACAATAGACATGCGCAGAGCGAAATATTTAGTTTCGGAATATAGTTTTTGTCCAAAAAATAAATGTACTTAGTTACTCCCGAAATTAGTTTTTATTTATTTCATTTTTCATTCAAAAATTGCATTCGTCCGAAAATCCACATGAATTACGGTCAAATCTGTCTTTGAAGGCTTATGGTGTCTGTCAAATGTATAACGAAGATTTGACGGAGCTTCTAAACTCTCTATAGCCTATAGGCGGGGCATTTGACTCCAGAAATGTATGATTGCAGCGTCATACAGTTTCAATGCTCCGTCAAATATTATTATAAACATGTGTGTTTTTCGTTGCTTTGTCGAATATCCGTCGTTCATGTTGAATGAAGGGTCTAAGGCCGCATACACACGGGCGGATTGTCTGCCCAACTAAGTTCAGCAGACAATCCGACAGACAGTCCGTTCAAAATTAGCATGAACGGACTTGACCACACACGATGAGCAGACAGTCCGCTGAAAGCGTGCGTGATGACGTGTACAGCACGTACGACGGGACTAGAAAAACGACGTCCTATACACTGCAATGCAACCTTTGGCCGTGTAAATCCATTCTGAGCATGCGCCATACTTAGTCCGTCCAACTTCCCTACACACGAGCGGACTGTCCGCTGAAACCAAGTTTGGACGGACAAAACCAAGTTTGAACGGACTGTCTTACGGAAATTCCGTAAGACTTTGTTCGTCAGACTGTCCGCTGAAAAAGTCCGCTGAAGCCCACACACGAGCGGATTGTCCGCTGAAACACTGTTCAGCGGACTAAGTTGGGCAGACAGTCCGCCCGTGTGTACGCGGCCTTAGTCTCACAGTGTCAGGTGTCAGATAGTGATGACTGATAATAACGAATATGGCGGCAACCCATTGTGAGAGCGACATGGAGGTATTGGAGGACATTCCTGGGCCATCTACAAGTGTTTCTGTATATATATTATATACTCGTTAAATCAGAAACTGGTGATAGTGATCACTGATCAGACAGGTAAAAAGATTCTATAATAATAAATCCCCCCCCCCCACAATACAGGCAGCCTCTGAGGCTATCACAACAACACTAGTATCACTATAAGGTTCTCACACTAACACAATAGCAGCAGATTATTAGGAAAAAGCTAAGTTGAACTGTAGCTTGCTTTAGAGCTGCCACGACGCTTCGACGTAATCGATTACGTCGACTAAGAAAATATGTTGACGTGCGTGCAGGTCATCGATGCGTCACAGTGGGGGCAGTGCTTAGTATCTACCGCTGCCCTCTGTGCCGTCATCCCCCTCTCTTCTCCCCCTCCGTGCCGCCGTCCCTAGGGGTGCAACGGTTGGTCACCGATCCTTGATCCGAGCGCACATGCCGCGATCCGCGGAGTGCTCCGCAGTCTCGGCCTTAGGAGAGGCCGCGACTTCGGCCTAGCTCCGAAGCGGCGGCCATCTTTCTACACCCAGGCGTTTACAATGTGATCGCTCCGATGCTGTGTGGTTCTCCCCTATTCAGGGTGGTGAGAGGCTTGAATGGGCTACTGAATGGTGTTGGAATGCTGTGTGGAGGAGCAGAGATACAGGCAGCCATCATCTTCTGTGGCCAGGCCATGCCCCCAAATGCATTTCTGTTTAAATGTCCCCCTTGATTGCCTCTTATACCTGGGTCCTGATATGCTAGGTTACTAAAGTTAAGGTTACCCTTTTTTTTCTTTTACCTGCCATAGTTAAACCGTGAAATGCATTAGAACTAACTTTTTATATTTATAGGCTCCTCTGAAACCTTTATTTACAGGTGCACTGGCCTCAGGGGCTCAATAATTCCCCTTTCCCTCTATCTAGTTTCCCTTTTACCTTTGTCCCTATTTTGAGCCCCTGATGTTAATATTACACTGGCTAAAGTAATGTTTATACCTTCCATTTTTTGGTGGTTGTTACATAAAATTTCAGTTGGGCCATTTTGACCCCAGTGTTGGTTATTATAACTCGCCCATGGATTCTTTACCAAAAATTTCTTCATGGCATTTTTTCTTTGTCCCCCAGACTCTTGTAACCCCACTAGTCCCAGGGACTCACTTTTACCACTCACTGCTTGCTCTTGTCTGTGGTTCTTGTTGCTTGTGGTTTTTTTTGCCCCTTACTTCTCATCCTTCTGCTCTTCTTCTACTATCACCCCCCACCCTCCATGTTCTCTAGAGTATCCCATACATGAAAGTTGCCTCCATATTAGAACATACCTTATCCTACCATGGGACCACTAAACATATGAACTCTTGATGTCCAAGGGCTCAATTCCCCACACAAGTACCAAGGCCTTTAAGGTCTTTGCATTAACTAAGGCCCAAGTTGTTTGTCTGCAGGAGACTCATTTCATTCCTAGCTCCACTCCTAAGTTATTTACGAAAAAACACACAACAGGGGCAAGGGATCTAACCCTTAGGGACTATCAAGGTGCTGATATATCATGATAGAAACTATATCAAGCAGAAGGAAATAGCGTAAAAATAACACCAATTTTTATTATACACAAGACATACAAGACAATGTAAAAAATAAGTAAAAACACTTAATCACATTCTTTGATTAAGAATTTTGATACAGTTTATGGAGCTTATAAAATATATCACTCAACATGTTTCGCTCCGAAAATGAGCTTCCTCAGGAGTAGTTGGTATATCTAGTAGATAAACTGTAAATGAAATAGATGCATACATGAATCAAAATAAATTGAATACATGCATAAATATCATTCATGTTAACAAGCACTAAGACAAAGTGATTTAAAGTTACAAGATACAATGAAGTGTATACAAAGATCAGGAAAAGAACATTGAAACACATGTTTATGATATAGACAATATATATCCAAAATGTGATCTCACCTACACACCATATTGGTAATACACCTGTACATCCCATTCGACTGAGTTCTAATATGTTGGGATCAAGGTCAGAACCCACAAATTGATGCAAGAGCGGTCCATATCAGAGGTCATAACTATTGAATTTGAACCAGCAAGTTCATATGAGCTGAGCCTTGGCTGACCCTACTGTTCTACTAGATTTAGGTAATGGCATATTTGCCTATGTTTGAATGGGGTACAATTTATATGTGTACATACACTTAGACCTTCTATGTTTGTTTAGGTCCTATTTTTGGCAGCTTTCCTATGACCTCTGATATGGACCGCCCTAGCCCTAGTCACTCTATTCAGAAGCTGATTCCCTTGACCATGCCCACACTGACACTCTTTTTTCGCATGTTACTTTACCCTTTCTCTCCACTTTGCAACGCAAAAATCTTGAGAAATTGATTGAACTAGAGGAGGTACTGCTTGCCATTAAATCTTTAAAGGCACATAAGTGTCCTGGGTCCGATGGTTTCCCGGCTACATACTATAAAAAGTTTGCTGACCTACTGTCCCCTGTGCTGGTTAAAGCCTACAACACTATTCTCACCAGCCAGGCTTTCTGACCTAAAACATTGACAGCTACCATCGCCATGCTTCCAAAGCCCTAGACAGATGACTATTTTTGGTTAAACTACAGTACCTCCCTTCACAACCTCAACATCAACCTACTAGCCAAAATCCTTGCCATAATCCTATTATAGGTTCTTTTATACATAAAGTTCAAGCGGGTTTCATTCCCACCTGCCAAGCAGGAGACAACATCTTACGCTCAGTCCTTTTAGCCCACATGCCTACTTATCTTTTCTAGCTTTAGACATCAGAAAGGCCTTTGACACTGTCTCTTGGCCCTATATCCATTTTTTTTTACTGCTGGGGGTTCGGTATGCATTCTTCCCTGGATCTCATCTCTGTATGCTCACCCTACGGCTTTCATGCAATATATGGGTTATAGAGCAGATCCTTTCCCTAGTAAACGAGGAATATAACAACGTGCTCTCACCACTTGCCTTAGTTATTGAGCCCCTAGCCCACCTGATCCCCCATGACCCCAATACCCGGGGATTGGAAATCAGCTGTCATCTTGCTGATGATGTCCTATTTTTCATGACATCACCGCTGATTTCTGCTCCCAATTTTCTTATACTTTTAGATGTCTTTGGCTACATCTCGTGTCTTAAAATGAACTCTCCTAAATCTACATTCCTAAACATTTCCATACCCGCTGCTGAGCTGGTCCAATTTCATTCCCTTGGTCCTCCCACACCATCTCATACTTTATTAATGAAATGAACAGCTAATCTATCCAACCTCTACTTTGATTACCCTCCTATGCTGACACACCTTACCAATCTCATGACTGGTCTAACCTTCTGCTACCCTGGACAGGCAGGATAACAATGGTCAAAATGACCATCCTTCCTAAGATACTATATCTCTTGTGAGTATTGACCATCCCAGTTCCAGGTTATTTCCTGTGTCTGTTGCAGCGACACACATCTTTTTGCATTTGGAAATCTATCAAGTCTCCCCAAATTTGCAAGATACCCCCATGCTGTCCAACTATTCCAACTGCCCAAGTATTACGCTAACTCTGAAATACCCCTATGGGTAGCTTTGGTGTATGTAGACTGTGACCCCCTCTTGGCTGCTAACCCCCTCTGGCACTCTGATTAACGTACCATACTTAACCCCATAATTCGTCACTCCCTTTACCTTTGGGACCATCTTAAGTCCAATCATCTCATAATTATATGCTTTCCTTCACCCGTAATCCTGCTTTCTACTTTGCCTTGTGCCACTCTATACTCTTTCCGGGTGTGGTACTCAGGAAATCTCATCCCTACTTACAAATGTATGACCCCTTTTGGTGTTAAACCATTCTCCATCTTTAGAGAATCACAGATCATCCCCTCTTCCAAAATCTTTTGCTATCTCCAAATTAAACATTTCCCTACATCTTTCATCCCTAAAGACTCTCTGCCCCCTCTATATCCCTTTTTTTTTAAACAAGGATGTAAGATCAACCCACACAGGCGAGGCCTAATCTCAGCCCTTTAGTCTCATCTTCTCAAACTGGTTCCCCCCTCTACCCTTTCCTATGTCCCTAAGTGGGAAAGAAACTTGGAACGGACACAATAGACTGGAACAACATCTGGCATACCAATTACAAAGTCTCAACCAGCTGGTACTTGGACCCTGCCAGGATCACCAAATATGTTCCTCATTACTACCCCACTGCGCTACCTGGGGCACCTACCTACGCATCTGGGTGACATGTCTGGTAATGTGGGCCTTTTGGTCTGACCTGTTTAGCATGCTATCCACTCTAATATGCCTCTTTCTTCAGATCCAGCTGTTGCACTTCTAAATTTAGAATTGACACAATGTCTTACAGATTACAACAACGGCTAAACAAATTATCGCTAAAGCATGGAAGTCCCCTACCTTCTTTATCCTTTCAGTTAAAAATAAGCATACACAAGCCATGATATATGCTAAAATAGAAGCAGTTGTTAGAGACAGAGTAGCTAAATATGAAGCCCTCTGGTCTCCGTGGTGTGAGTAACACATTACCTCCCACTCAACTTCATAGTAGGCGAGGTTGAAAAAGACACAAGCCCATCAAGTCATAACTTATGTGCGATTTTATGTCAGTATTACATTGTATATTCCTGTATGTTTTGGTCATTCAGGTGCTTATCTAATATATATTTTTTTAAATTATCGATGCTCCCCGCTGAATCCACTGCCTGTGGAAGAGAATTCCTAACCACCTTACAGTAAAGAACTGTCAGGGCTGGCTTAGCCCTTCCTTCTCTGGGCTGGCCACTCAGCTGTTGGCTAATTGCCAGCTCTCTTCTCTCTCCACAGTTACCAACTGTTCCCGATGATGCTCGTCTGACCTGCCTACTGTAGCAGAGCGTCCCAGAGAGAGCCAGGAAAAGTCCTGTTCGGGGTTTATACCTCTCCCAGGTTCCTCTCATACACGTTCAGAAATCTGTGATCCATGATCCAGTTCGGATCTTGGTCCTCCTCCCCAGGCTAATTTAATCTCACCTGAGCAGACAGCCTTTGCTCTCTGCCTGGTACATTCACACAAAGTTCATTTGTGAAGAGAGTAAGGTTGGTAAAACCTGTTACGCAGTTCTTTGTAGAGACTGACAAGCAGTAGGCTTGTTCAGCCTGGTAGTGAGGGCCTGCAGACTGTATAGCTAGAGCCGTGACACGGCTAGGTTTTTTGTTTTGTTACTTTGCCCTTTATTTTGTTTTATGAAGCACTGTACAGCACCTGTATATGGACTTGTATATACCCCAATAAACACAGCACTGTTTGTCACTTATCGGATTTGGGTATCTGTGCCTGAGAAACTGCTCATCCCAGGGAGCTTTGTACCTGTTACCTGTCCCCCAGGTTACATATGGTGGAGAATGCGGGCAGCTGTAGTAAGTTACTACTTAAAAGGCCAGTACCTAGAGTGACTAAAACATGGAGGAAATCCTAAAGCAATTGATGATATCCAAAGCTACACAACAACAGGCAAACGCTGCACAGCAGAAAACAAACACTGTACTCAACGCTGCACAACAGCGAGAAAACGCTGCACAGCAGGAAACAAATGCTGCACTACAGCAAGCTAATGCTATCGCACAGGAGCAAACCAAGGTGCTGTTCCAACAGATTAGTGCTGTACAGGAGCAAACAAATGCTGCAATTAAGGCTGCACTACAGCAAGCTAATGCTATCGCACAGGAGAAATCGCAGAGGCTGTTTGAACAGCTAGCCACTGATGCCAAAGCGGATAGGAAAACCTTGACGGAGGTTGTGGAGACGCTAGCACAGTGGTCACCTGCTAAAATTGATGTTGGAGATAAGCCCTCAGCCATCCATGTGGGTCGCTTTCTTTCTAAGATGACTACAGATGATGATCCAGAGGCCTTTCTGCTAACGTTTGAGCGGACTGCTAAGAGGGAAGGTTGGCCTAAAACCCAGTGGGCAGGACTGGTTGCTCCTTTGCTTTCTGGAGAATCGCAGAAGGCCTACTATGATTTGGAATCAGCAGAAGCGGGAGACATATGAAAGAGTCAAATGGGAAATCCTGGCACGACTTGGTGTCACTTTGGCAGTTCGAGCACAGCGGGTCCACAGCTGGTTCTTTCAAGGGGAGAAGCCCCCAAGATCGCAGATGTTCGACCTAATTCACCTGGTGAGGAAATGGCTACAGCCGGAGTCCCTGTCTGGGCCACAAATAGTGGAGCGTGTGGTCATGGACCGGTTCCTGAGGTCACTACCAATTCCCCTGCAGAGGTGGGTGAGTCAAGGAGACCCCAAATCAGCGGAAAACCTTGTGGAACTCGTTAAAAGGTACTTTGCTGCAGAAAACCTGGTCACCACCCCTACAACTGCGCAGACTTTCTACCCAAAGCCACGGTCTCCCCAGGCAACCGGTAAGACTGTTCCAAGGGAAGAGGGTGGTAAAGAGGGCAAGGAAATAGGGGAGAGGAATTTTGTTGCCAGGACTGAAGTTTGGTGTCCCAAACAAGGGAAGCCATTGCCTGTCAGCAAACCAAACTGGGGAACTGGTCAGGTGTTTTCGTTGCCAAGAACTGGGACATGTCGCAGCAAATTGTCCATTGACAGATGAACCGATGCAGTGCGATTTTTCCATTAGGAGACAGTCTATGTTTGCAGCTGTTTCATGTGCTGCAGCGCCAAATATGGGAAAACCAGTGTGCCAAATGACTGTTAATGATAAGCCTATTACAGCCTTGTTGGACTTTGGAAGTCTAGTGACTTTGGTTACAGCTGAAATGATTGAACCTGTGAATTGTCATGCTAAAAAAATTGCTGTGACCTGTATTCATGGGGATACCAGCGAGTACCCTGTAACCACTGTTCGGTTTAAAACTGGCTTAGGTACGGTGACCCATCAGGTTGGACTTGTCCCCAACTTGGTGCACAGAGCCATCATTGGCAGGGACTTCCCTACGTTTTGGGAACTGTGGGATCGTTTCGACCCAGTCGCAGTGCCTGACTCAGTGGCAGAGCCAGAACTCCTGGCCACTACTGACAAAATGGGTACAGGGGGTTCCTCTCAGGACTCTCCGTGCTTTCCTCTATCGGTTATGGCAGCAGAACTGGAGGGGTCTGAGGAAGTCCCCACCACCAGTAGAGCTGGACAACCGTCTGCTGAATCCCAGCCTACGTTCGAGTTTGCTGACCTTAATGTGCACACAGAAAATTTTGGTACTGAGCAAAGAAAAGACCAGACCCTTGCCAGGGCCTGGCAAAATGTAATAGTGATTAATGAGGTACCTGTCGAACCAGGGGACAGGCTCCATATTAGAACATACCTTATCCTACCATGGGACCACTAAACATATGAACTCTTGATGTCCAAGGGCTCAATTCCCCACACAAGTACCAAGGCCTTTAAGGTCTTTGCATTAACTAAGGCCCAAGTTGTTTGTCTGCAGGAGACTCATTTCATTCCTAGCTCCACTCCTAAGTTATTTACGAAAAAACACACAACAGGGGCAAGGGATCTAACCCTTAGGGACTATCAAGGTGCTGATATATCATGATAGAAACTATATCAAGCAGAAGGAAATAGCGTAAAAATAACACCAATTTTTATTATACACAAGACATACAAGACAATGTAAAAAATAAGTAAAAACACTTAATCACATTCTTTGATTAAGAATTTTGATACAGTTTATGGAGCTTATAAAATATATCACTCAACATGTTTCGCTCCGAAAATGAGCTTCCTCAGGAGTAGTTGGTATATCTAGTAGATAAACTGTAAATGAAATAGATGCATACATGAATCAAAATAAATTGAATACATGCATAAATATCATTCATGTTAACAAGCACTAAGACAAAGTGATTTAAAGTTACAAGATACAATGAAGTGTATACAAAGATCAGGAAAAGAACATTGAAACACATGTTTATGATATAGACAATATATATCCAAAATGTGATCTCACCTACACACCATATTGGTAATACACCTGTACATCCCATTCGACTGAGTTCTAATATGTTGGGATCAAGGTCAGAACCCACAAATTGATGCAAGAGCGGTCCATATCAGAGGTCATAACTATTGAATTTGAACCAGCAAGTTCATATGAGCTGAGCCTTGGCTGACCCTACTGTTCTACTAGATTTAGGTAATGGCATATTTGCCTATGTTTGAATGGGGTACAATTTATATGTGTACATACACTTAGACCTTCTATGTTTGTTTAGGTCCTATTTTTGGCAGCTTTCCTATGACCTCTGATATGGACCGCCCTAGCCCTAGTCACTCTATTCAGAAGCTGATTCCCTTGACCATGCCCACACTGACACTCTTTTTTCGCATGTTACTTTACCCTTTCTCTCCACTTTGCAACGCAAAAATCTTGAGAAATTGATTGAACTAGAGGAGGTACTGCTTGCCATTAAATCTTTAAAGGCACATAAGTGTCCTGGGTCCGATGGTTTCCCGGCTACATACTATAAAAAGTTTGCTGACCTACTGTCCCCTGTGCTGGTTAAAGCCTACAACACTATTCTCACCAGCCAGGCTTTCTGACCTAAAACATTGACAGCTACCATCGCCATGCTTCCAAAGCCCTAGACAGATGACTATTTTTGGTTAAACTACAGTACCTCCCTTCACAACCTCAACATCAACCTACTAGCCAAAATCCTTGCCATAATCCTATTATAGGTTCTTTTATACATAAAGTTCAAGCGGGTTTCATTCCCACCTGCCAAGCAGGAGACAACATCTTACGCTCAGTCCTTTTAGCCCACATGCCTACTTATCTTTTCTAGCTTTAGACATCAGAAAGGCCTTTGACACTGTCTCTTGGCCCTATATCCATTTTTTTTTACTGCTGGGGGTTCGGTATGCATTCTTCCCTGGATCTCATCTCTGTATGCTCACCCTACGGCTTTCATGCAATATATGGGTTATAGAGCAGATCCTTTCCCTAGTAAACGAGGAATATAACAACGTGCTCTCACCACTTGCCTTAGTTATTGAGCCCCTAGCCCACCTGATCCCCCATGACCCCAATACCCGGGGATTGGAAATCAGCTGTCATCTTGCTGATGATGTCCTATTTTTCATGACATCACCGCTGATTTCTGCTCCCAATTTTCTTATACTTTTAGATGTCTTTGGCTACATCTCGCGTCTTAAAATGAACTCTCCTAAATCTACATTCCTAAACATTTCCATACCCGCTGCTGAGCTGGTCCAATTTCATTCCCTTGGTCCTCCCACACCATCTCATACTTTATTAATGAAATGAACAGCTAATCTATCCAACCTCTACTTTGATTACCCTCCTATGCTGACACACCTTACCAATCTCATGACTGGTCTAACCTTCTGCTACCCTGGACAGGCAGGATAACAATGGTCAAAATGACCATCCTTCCTAAGATACTATATCTCTTGTGAGTATTGACCATCCCAGTTCCAGGTTATTTCCTGTGTCTGTTGCAGCGACACACATCTTTTTGCATTTGGAAATCTATCAAGTCTCCCCAAATTTGCAAGATACCCCCATGCTGTCCAACTATTCCAACTGCCCAAGTATTACGCTAACTCTGAAATACCCCTATGGGTAGCTTTGGTGTATGTAGACTGTGACCCCCTCTTGGCTGCTAACCCCCTCTGGCACTCTGATTAACGTACCATACTTAACCCCATAATTCGTCACTCCCTTTACCTTTGGGACCATCTTAAGTCCAATCATCTCATAATTCTATGCTTTCCTTCACCCGTAATCCTGCTTTCTACTTTGCCTTGTGCCACTCTATACTCTTTCCGGGTGTGGTACTCAGGAAATCTCATCCCTACTTACAAATGTATGACCCCTTTTGGTGTTAAACCATTCTCCATCTTTAGAGAATCACAGATCATCCCCTCTTCCAAAATCTTTTGCTATCTCCAAATTAAACATTTCCCTACATCTTTCATCCCTAAAGACTCTCTGCCCCCTCTATATCCCTTTTTTTTTAAACAAGGATGTAAGATCAACCCACACAGGCGAGGCCTAATCTCAGCCCTTTAGTCTCATCTTCTCAAACTGGTTCCCCCCTCTACCCTTTCCTATGTCCCTAAGTGGGAAAGAAACTTGGAACGGACACAATAGACTGGAACAACATCTGGCATACCAATTACAAAGTCTCAACCAGCTGGTACTTGGACCCTGCCAGGATCACCAAATATGTTCCTCATTACTACCCCACTGCGCTACCTGGGGCACCTACCTACGCATCTGGGTGACATGTCTGGTAATGTGGGCCTTTTGGTCTGACCTGTTTAGCATGCTATCCACTCTAATATGCCTCTTTCTTCAGATCCAGCTGTTGCACTTCTAAATTTAGAATTGACACAATGTCTTACAGATTACAACAACGGCTAAACAAATTATCGCTAAAGCATGGAAGTCCCCTACCTTCTTTATCCTTTCAGTTAAAAATAAGCATACACAAGCCATGATATATGCTAAAATAGAAGCAGTTGTTAGAGACAGAGTAGCTAAATATGAAGCCCTCTGGTCTCCGTGGTGTGAGTAACACATTACCTCCCACTCAACTTCATAGTAGGCGAGGTTGAAAAAGACACAAGCCCATCAAGTCATAACTTATGTGCGATTTTATGTCAGTATTACATTGTATATTCCTGTATGTTTTGGTCATTCAGGTGCTTATCTAATATATATTTTTTTAAATTATCGATGCTCCCCGCTGAATCCACTGCCTGTGGAAGAGAATTCCTAACCACCTTACAGTAAAGAACTGTCAGGGCTGGCTTAGCCCTTCCTTCTCTGGGCTGGCCACTCAGCTGTTGGCTAATTGCCAGCTCTCTTCTCTCTCCACAGTTACCAACTGTTCCCGATGATGCTCGTCTGACCTGCCTACTGTAGCAGAGCGTCCCAGAGAGAGCCAGGAAAAGTCCTGTTCGGGGTTTATACCTCTCCCAGGTTCCTCTCATACACGTTCAGAAATCTGTGATCCATGATCCAGTTCGGATCTTGGTCCTCCTCCCCAGGCTAATTTAATCTCACCTGAGCAGACAGCCTTTGCTCTCTGCCTGGTACATTCACACAAAGTTCATTTGTGAAGAGAGTAAGGTTGGTAAAACCTGTTACGCAGTTCTTTGTAGAGACTGACAAGCAGTAGGCTTGTTCAGCCTGGTAGTGAGGGCCTGCAGACTGTATAGCTAGAGCCGTGACACGGCTAGGTTTTTTGTTTTGTTACTTTGCCCTTTATTTTGTTTTATGAAGCACTGTACAGCACCTGTATATGGACTTGTATATACCCCAATAAACACAGCACTGTTTGTCACTTATCGGATTTGGGTATCTGTGCCTGAGAAACTGCTCATCCCAGGGAGCTTTGTACCTGTTACCTGTCCCCCAGGTTACATATGGTGGAGAATGCGGGCAGCTGTAGTAAGTTACTACTTAAAAGGCCAGTACCTAGAGTGACTAAAACATGGAGGAAATCCTAAAGCAATTGATGATATCCAAAGCTACACAACAACAGGCAAACGCTGCACAGCAGAAAACAAACACTGTACTCAACGCTGCACAACAGCGAGAAAACGCTGCACAGCAGGAAACAAATGCTGCACTACAGCAAGCTAATGCTATCGCACAGGAGCAAACCAAGGTGCTGTTCCAACAGATTAGTGCTGTACAGGAGCAAACAAATGCTGCAATTAAGGCTGCACTACAGCAAGCTAATGCTATCGCACAGGAGAAATCGCAGAGGCTGTTTGAACAGCTAGCCACTGATGCCAAAGCGGATAGGAAAACCTTGACGGAGGTTGTGGAGACGCTAGCACAGTGGTCACCTGCTAAAATTGATGTTGGAGATAAGCCCTCAGCCATCCATGTGGGTCGCTTTCTTTCTAAGATGACTACAGATGATGATCCAGAGGCCTTTCTGCTAACGTTTGAGCGGACTGCTAAGAGGGAAGGTTGGCCTAAAACCCAGTGGGCAGGACTGGTTGCTCCTTTGCTTTCTGGAGAATCGCAGAAGGCCTACTATGATTTGGAATCAGCAGAAGCGGGAGACATATGAAAGAGTCCCTGTCTGGGCCACAAATAGTGGAGCGTGTGGTCATGGACCGGTTCCTGAGGTCACTACCAATTCCCCTGCAGAGGTGGGTGAGTCAAGGAGACCCCAAATCAGCGGAAAACCTTGTGGAACTCGTTAAAAGGTACTTTGCTGCAGAAAACCTGGTCACCACCCCTACAACTGCGCAGACTTTCTACCCAAAGCCACGGTCTCCCCAGGCAACCGGTAAGACTGTTCCAAGGGAAGAGGGTGGTAAAGAGGGCAAGGAAATAGGGGAGAGGAATTTTGTTGCCAGGACTGAAGTTTGGTGTCCCAAACAAGGGAAGCCATTGCCTGTCAGCAAACCAAACTGGGGAACTGGTCAGGTGTTTTCGTTGCCAAGAACTGGGACATGTCGCAGCAAATTGTCCATTGACAGATGAACCGATGCAGTGCGATTTTTCCATTAGGAGACAGTCTATGTTTGCAGCTGTTTCATGTGCTGCAGCGCCAAATATGGGAAAACCAGTGTGCCAAATGACTGTTAATGATAAGCCTATTACAGCCTTGTTGGACTTTGGAAGTCTAGTGACTTTGGTTACAGCTGAAATGATTGAACCTGTGAATTGTCATGCTAAAAAAATTGCTGTGACCTGTATTCATGGGGATACCAGCGAGTACCCTGTAACCACTGTTCGGTTTAAAACTGGCTTAGGTACGGTGACCCATCAGGTTGGACTTGTCCCCAACTTGGTGCACAGAGCCATCATTGGCAGGGACTTCCCTACGTTTTGGGAACTGTGGGATCGTTTCGACCCAGTCGCAGTGCCTGACTCAGTGGCAGAGCCAGAACTCCTGGCCACTACTGACAAAATGGGTACAGGGGGTTCCTCTCAGGACTCTCCGTGCTTTCCTCTATCGGTTATGGCAGCAGAACTGGAGGGGTCTGAGGAAGTCCCCACCACCAGTAGAGCTGGACAACCGTCTGCTGAATCCCAGCCTACGTTCGAGTTTGCTGACCTTAATGTGCACACAGAAAATTTTGGTACTGAGCAAAGAAAAGACCAGACCCTTGCCAGGGCCTGGCAAAATGTAATAGTGATTAATGAGGTACCTGTCGAACCAGGGGACAGGCCCTGTTTTCCTTATTTCAGCAGCAGTGAGGATTTACTGTATCGTATATGTAAAATGAATGATGAAGTTGTTGAAAAGTTGGTGGTCCCTAAGCCATACAGACGGGTGGTGTTGGAACTTGCCCATGGGCAATTGCTAGGAGGCCATTTAGGGGTTGAAAAATGACTGAAAGGGTGTTGCGTAGGTTTTACTGGCCCGGGGTACAGAAAGACATTAAGAATTATTGTCAATCCTGTCCTGTGTGTCAGATGTCAGCCCCACTACCCCACTGCCGAAGTCCTTTAGTGCCATTACCTATTATTGAAGTGCCCTTTGAGAGGATTGCCATGGACCTTGTGGGTCCACTCCCCAAGTCTGCCCGGGGTCATCAGCATATCCTAGTAATCATGGATTATGCTACCCGTTACCCTGAAGCGGTTCCCTTACGCACCGCTTCTGCTAAAAACATCGCCAAGGAGCTGTTTATGGTATTCAGTCGGGTGGGCATCCCTAAAGAAGTCCTTACAGACCAGGGCACCCCATTTATGTCGCGAGTAACTAGGGAGCTGTGCAAGTTGTTTAAGGTGACACAGTTGTGAACCTCAGTGTACCATCCTCAAACGGATGGCTTGGTGGAACGCTTCAATAAGACGTTAAAGAGCATGTTAAAAAAGGTTGTTGACAAGGATGGGAAAAATTGGGACTTCCTGTTACCATACTTGATGTTTGCCATCAGGGAGGTTCCCCAGTCTTCTACGGGGTACTCTCCATTTGAGTTGCTTTATGGGAGACACCCTCGGGGACTTTTAGACATAGCCAAAGAAACTTGGGAGGGGGAGCAGACACCCCATAAAAATGTAATTGAGCACATCACTCAAATGCAGGAGAGGATTGCAGCAATCATGCCGATGGTAAAAGAACAGTTACTACAGGCCCAGGCAGCCCAACGGAGAATATACAACAGGGGGGCCCAACTCCGGGTTTTCTCACCTGGTGACAGGGTCCTGGTATTGGTTCCTACTGTTGAGAGCAAGTTCCTGGCTAAGTGGCAGGGTCCCTTTGAAGTAATTGAAAGAGTTGGGGAAGTCAACTACAAGGTGTATCAACCAGGAAAAAGGAAGCCCAAGCAGGTTTACCATGTAAACCTGTTAAAGCCCTGGAAGGATAGACTGGCGTTAACTGTGAGATCCCTCCCGGTAACGACTAAGGGCACTGAGTCCCCTATGATTCATGAGGTCACAATTCCTGATACCTTGTCATGTTCCCAAAAACAGGAAGCTAGAGAGTTCCTGATAAGGAATAAAGAGACATTTTCAGAGTTACCTGGCATGACTTCAGCAGTTCAGCATAATATTGTTACTGAACCTGGGGTACGTGTCAAGCTCAAACCATACAGAATCCCTGAAGCGAGGAGAAAAGACATCAGCAATGAAGTTAAAAGAATGTTGGAACTTGATGTTATTGAGGAATCCAATAGTGACTGGTCTAGCCCCATCGTGTTAGTCCCAAAACCGGATGGCACTTGGAGGTTCTGTAATGACTTCAGGAAGCTTAATGCAGTGACAAAGTTTGACACATACCCAATGCCCAGAGTAGACGAACTTATAGACCAACTTGGCAAAGCTCGCTATATTACCACTTTGGACTTGACAAAAGGGTATTGGCAAATACCCCTGACTGATAGCGCCAAAGAGAAGACTGCATTTGTGACCCCGGAGGGTTCATTTCAATATAAAAAAAATGCCTTTTGGGTTGCAAAATGCCCCTGCGACATTTCAGAGGGCCATGGACAGGACCCTAAGACCCCACCGACGATATGCAGCAGTCTATTTAGATGACATAGTGGTATATAGTGCTGACTGGGAGTCTCACTTGCCTCGTGTCCAGGCTGTCCTTGATTCCCTCTTCAAAGACGGTTTTACGGCAAATCCCAAAAAATGTGCCATTGGTCTAGATGAAGCCAAGTATTTGGGCTACTGTCATGGTCAAATTTTTATTTTTATTTTTCATTTTTATTTTATTTTTGGAATTTTTAATTCACTTCCTTTTAAATTTATTTCCATTTTCATTTTTTCTTTTTTCACTCCCAATATTTGGCATGTTTCACGTGGGGTATTGATATTTATCACAGATTTATTGTACATTTTAGTATTGCACGCATAGATTTTATTTGATATTTATCACAGATTTATTGTACATTTTAGTATTGCACGCATAGATTTTATTTGTCACATTTGTGCACAATTGTATTATGTTTATGGTTCATATTTACATGTATAATTTTTACCTGATTTATTAAGTAGTTCACATGTTTAAGGTATTCATGTGATTAAGAGTGCATAAGGTAATCACCTATTTAGGTTTATCGCACCTGAGACAATATTTTACTTTTCCAGCCAGCATGCTGGTAAATTTTTAACAATTTATACACATATATTTTTGAGTTTTTACTTCCCACCTACAGTTTATATTTTATACTTTATCCCAACACTAATATATTGCACACTAACACTTACACACCGGATTAACGTAACAATTTTAAATTTAATTTAGCACATTATTAAGTTTCTGATACACAGGTATAGCGCCAGATCTATTCATAGCACTCCTTTATCTACTGTCATGGTCGTCCCCGAGATCCAGCAGCCCAGGGAAGACCTATTCACAGAATCCCTTCGTTGTGCGCTAATAGGGTTCCCTGGGCGCGCGTTGGCACGAACGGACGCACGCGGGTGCGAGCAGGCACGAACGGGCGCACGCGGGTGCGCAAGGTTGCGAACGTGCGCGCGCGGGGTCACGAACGGCTGCACGGTTTCACGTGGGCGCGCGCGGGCACGCCGTGCGACCGTTCTTGGCGCCCAGAGGGCTTCTTAAGGAATTCGTTCTAGTGCCCCGGTGCTGTCCTGTCTACAGCGTTCCTGTGACTTACCTCTGCTAACCTGATTGTTCCTGCTCTGATCCACCCGGCCTGTTCCTGATTACTCCTGCTTGCTGCCAGCCTTGACCCTCGGACTGTCTGACTACGCTTCTGCCTTCTCCCTTGTACTTCTGCTGCCTGCCCGTTGACGACCCGGCCTGTGTTTGACCCTGCTGTTTTGCCAGTTGACCCAGTCTGCCATCTGTGACCGCTGTTGCCTGTTGCCTGCCTGCCAGCCGTTCCAGTCTGCCATCTGTGACCGCTGCCACCTGCTGCCTGCCTGCCAGCCGTTCCAGTACGATCACCTGCACCCGCTGCCAGCCGCTGACTGTTCACCAGCTGTTCCAGAACCACCTGCTTGCACCCGCCTCTGTCTGACGCCAGCTCCAGGGCCAAATCTACCATCACCTGCTTGGCACTTGTGCCCTCTGACCTCTAGAGTCCCTGTTCCCACTCTCAGGGAATCTCGAGCCAGAGGCTTACGAGAGGCCGCTCCCTGCACTCCGGGCTCCTTCCACCAGGTACATGACAGTACAGGACAGCCATGTCCGAGCCCACGCAGGGAGCCTCTCCTATGGACGAACTTTGCCGCCACCTCGCAGGACTCACTCAAGCGGTGAAGAATTTACAGGAGGGCTATAGTCAGCTAGAGGAACGGGTCCTGGCCCTGTCTACTTCCTCTCCAGCTGCTTCCGGGACTTCAGCTACCCCTTCTGTGGTGATGTTGCCCCCTGAAACTAGGGTACCTACACCCGAGAGATTCTCTGGAGATCGTGGAAAATTCCGGACTTTTCGCAATTCGTGTGAACTTTTCTTCGCTCTCCAGCCCAGGACCTTTTCTCTTGAAGCCACCAAGGTGGGATATGTCATTTCTCTACTTACTGGCGAACCTCAGTCCTGGGCCCACCGCTTACTAGAGAAGAAGGATCCTTCCCTTGAAACCCTGGACGTCTTCTTTCAGGCCATGTCACGGTTATATGAAGACCCACAATTAACCGCCACAGCTGAAGCGGCTCTGCACTCTCTACAGCAAGGCCGCCGACCTGTAGAGGACTATGTGTCGGAGTTCCGACGCTGGAGTTCCGACACAGATTGGAACAACGCAGCATTACGCTATCAGTTCCGTATGGGCCTATCAGAACCCTTGAAGGACGAGCTTGCCCGAGTGGGCATTCCAGAGACTTTAGAAGCCTTGGTGGAGCTCGCTATCCAAATTGACAGGCGGCTAAGGGAACGCCGTCTGGAGCGGTCCTCAACAACTCCTCGTCCAGTGTGGATGCTTCCTCGGGTCCCCAGCTCTCCTCATCCTGCCTCTCCCGCTGCCACCACGACGAATCTGGATCTCCCCGAACCCATGCAGCTGGGTCTACTTAGGCCTTCTTTGACGCCAGAAGAACGCCAACGCCGTCGGGTGGGAAACCTCTGCCTATACTGTGGAGAGTCTGGACATTTTGTGCGCAATTGCCCTGCCAAGCTCCGTAAGTGCCTCTCCGTGTCTCCTGCCCTTACGTCTGACTTTCCTAGCACTACCTCCCATCTGACTGTGTCCATTTCCTTGCAGCTACCAGGAGGGAACGTCCAGACCAACGCTATTATTGATTCGGGAGCTTGCAGTGGCTTTATGGATTTATCTTTTGCCTCAAGACATAACATCCCTCTTCGGCCCAGGGCAAAAGGACTCTCTATACATCTGGCCGACGGCTCTACTCTCAAATCCGAACCTGTGACTCGGGAGACTCAACCATTATTGACTACCATTGCCGGGATCTACCAAGAGTTGCTCTGTCTGGATATCATTACTTCCCCCCTCTTCCCTATCATTCTCGGTATGCCCTGGCTAAGGGCACATAACCCCCAGATTGACTGGACCACTGTGGAATTAAAATTCCTTTCACCTTACTGTCTCCAGCACTGCTTGTCGGGAACCGACCTGGCCTCCTCCTCGTTGCTCTGCCTGGAAGTTGACGCAGAAACCCGCCGAGCTGTACCTCCTGCCTACCATGACTTCCTGGATGTGTTTAGTAAAAAGGGTGCAGAGACCTTACCTCCTCACAGGCCATATGATTGTCCTATAGAATTACTTCCAGGGGCAGAAATTCCCTTTGGGAGAATTTTCCCACTATCAGAGACTGAGTTGGTGGCTTTGAAGACTTACTTAGATGATAATCTAAGGAAGGGATTTATATGTCTTTTTCGTGGAGAAGAAGGACCAAACCTTGCGCCCCAGCGTTGACTACCGGGCCCTTAACAAGATAACTATTAAGAATCGTTATCCTTTGCCACTTGTGCCGGAACTCTTCCAAAGACTGGGGTCTGCAGCAGTATTTTCGAAGCTGGATCTCCGGGGGGCCTACAATCTGGTCCGCATCCGTGATGGCGACGAGTGGAAGACTGCCTTCCGTACTCGCTTCGGGCATTTTGAGTACCTGGTCATGCCCTTTGGTTTATGTAACGCCCCCGCCACATTCCAGCACTTCATCAACGACATCTTCAGAGATTACCTAGACCTGTTCGTCATTACCTACCTAGACGACATCCTGATCTTCTCCTCCTCCCTGGCAGAGCACCGGGAACACGTCAGGAAAGTACTAACCCGACTCCGACTTCATGGGCTATATGCCAAACCGGAGAAATGTACTTTCGAACAACAAAGCATTCAATTCCTGGGGTTGGTAATTTCGGTAGATGGCATCGAGATGGACCCTCAGAAGATCTCCGCCATCCGTGATTGGCCCGCTCCTACTGACAGAAAAGGGGTCCAGCGATTCATTGGATTTGCGAATTTCTATAGGAAATTTATTAAAGGATTTTTTACTATTATAGCCCCCATCACGAGACTGACTAAGCAGGGCCAGAAGTTCCAATGGTCCCCAGAGGCTCAGGAAGCTTTCTCCACTCTGAAGAACTTGTTTGTGTCGGCCTCTATTCTCAAGCATCCTGACCCGACTCGGCCTTATATTCTAGAGGTCGATGCTTCTGAGATTGCGGTTGGGGCGGTTCTATCTCAGAGACATGGGCTTAGGTCCCGTCTGCACCCAGTCGCATTCTTTTCCCGCAAGCTATCCGAAGCAGAGGCAAATTACGATGTCGGAGACCGGGAGCTATTAGCCATTAAAGTGGCCCTCGAAGAATGGCGCTATCTACTGGAGGGGGCCACACACCCAATCCTTATTTACACAGATCATAAAAATCTGGAGTATTTGAAGTCCGCCAAGAGGTTAAGGCCACGTCAGGCCAGATGGGCTCTTTTCTTCTCCCGGTTTTCGTTCCATATAACCTATCGCCCGGGGTCAAAGAATACCAAACCGGACGCCCTGTCCCGAATGTTCAACGAGCCCGAGACGTCTCCCCATCCAGATACCATTCTGACCTCAGGGAACTTCCTTCTCCTTCAAGTGGATCTGCTGTCTCTGATCAAGCGGGCTTCCGCTAGTGCTGTTCCTCCACCCAATGTCACGCTTCTGGCCAAAGACGAACTTCTCTGGTATGAAGACCAAATTTTTGTTCCCCAGGAGACCCGGGTCCCAGTCCTCAGTTCATGCCATGATCACCCGCTGGCCGGCCATTTCGGAGCCCTTAAGACCACCGAACTGGTTCAGCGAACCTTTTGGTGGCCCCAGTTGAAGTCTGACTGTAAAAAGTATGTGGAGGCATGTGTCACCTGCATCCGGAACAAAGGCAACAAGTCCAGGGCCTGGGGTCTGATGAAACCATTACCTGTCCCAGAGAGGCCTTGGCGGATTATATCGATGGACTTTATCGTAGAGCTACCACCATCAGAAGGCTACTCCACAATCTTTGTGGTAGTGGACAGGCTAACTAAGATGGCCCACTTCTTGCCAATGAAGGGCACCCCCTCCGCTTCGGAAACAGCCGAGGTGTTTATTAAAGAAATTGTGAGGCTACATGGCGTTCCTGCAAATATTACTTCTGATCGGGGAGTGCAATTTACGTCCAAGTTCTGGAGAGCACTTTGTAGGGCCCTGAAGATCGATCTTTGTCTTTCATCTGCTTACCACCCACAGACCAATGGGCAAACGGAACGGACGAACCAGACGCTGGAGCAGTATCTGCGCTGCTTCTCGTCGTTTTCTCAGGACGACTGGGCTCCTTTGCTCCCGTTAGCAGAATTTGCTTACAACAACTCAATCCACTCGGCCACAAGTCAGTCCCCATTCTTCGCTAACTACGGCTTCCATCCCTCATTTCTGTCCAATGACCTGCCAGAAAGCCCGGTACCAGCGGTTCAGGAGAGTATTGACTTTTTCAGCTCCAATAACAGACTGCTGCAGGAGACCATGACAAGAACCCAGAAATATAATAAAGAGGTTTTTGACAGGAAGAGGAGAGGGGAGCTTGAACTCAAAGTCGGGGACCAAGTTTGGCTCTCCACGTTGAACCTAAAGATGGCCTGTCCTACTAAGAAGTTGGGGCCAAGGTTTGTGGGTCCCTTCCCAATCGTGAAGAAGATAAATGACGTGGCGTTTGAGCTGAAACTGCCAGAATCGTTCCGGATTCACCCCGTATTTCATGTAGCTTTGCTCAAACCAGCCGTTCCAGATCCCTTTGACAGCCGGAGGATTGTCCCACCTGAACCTGTGATCATCGACGGTGAAGTCGAGTACGAGGTGGAATCTATCCTGGACTGTAGGCGTAGACGTAATCAAGTTCAATTCTTGGTGAAGTGGAAGGGATACGGACCCGAAGAAAATTCTTGGGAACCTGAATCTAATATTCACGCCAGAAGACTGATTCTCGCCTTTGAGAGGGCCCATCCGGGTAAGATGGCTCAGTTGGGCATCCGGAGGCTGCCCCTTTGGGGGGGGGCAATGTCATGGTCGTCCCCGAGATCCAGCAGCCCAGGGAAGACCTATTCACAGAATCCCTCCGTTGTGCGCTAATAGGGTTCCCTGGGCGCACGTTGGCACGAACGGACGCACGCGGGTGCGAGCAGGCACGAACGGGCGCACGCGGGTGTGCGAGGTTGCGAACGTGCGCACGCGGGTGCGCGGGGTCACGAACGGCTGCGCGGTTTCACGTGGGCGCGCGCGGGCACGCCGTGCGACCGTTCTTGGCGCCCAGAGGGCTTCTTAAGGAATTCGTTCTAGTGCCCCGGTGCTGTCCTTTCTACAGCGTTCCTGTGACTTACCTCTGCTAACCTGATTGTTCCTGCTCTGATCCACCCGGCCTGTTCCTGATTACTCCTGCTTGCTGCCAGCCTTAACCCTCGGACTGTCTGACTACGCTTCTGCCTTCTCCCTTGTACTTCTGCTGCCTGCCCGTTGACGACCCGGCCTGTGTTTGACCCTGCTGTTTTGCCAGTTGACCCAGTCTGCCATCTGTGACCGCTGTTGCCTGTTGCCTGCCTGCCAGCCGTTCCAGTCTGCCATCTGTGACCGCTGCCACCTGCTGCCTGCCTGCCAGCCGCTCCAGTACGATCACCTGCACCCGCTGCCAGCCGCTGACTGTTCACCAGCTGTTCCAGAACCACCTGCTTGCACCCGCCTCTGTCTGACGCCAGCTCCAGGGCCAAATCTACCATCACCTGCTTGGCACTTGTGCCCTCTGACCTCTAGAGTCCCTGTTCCCACTCTCAGGGAATCTCGAGCCAGAGGCTTACGAGAGGCCGCTCCCTGCACTCCGGGCTCCTTCCACCAGGTACGTGACAGCTACACTATTGGCTGTGGTGTCATAAAACCTCAAGTGAGTAAAATAGAAGCCATCCAGGAGTGGCCACGTCCTGCAAACAAGAAGCAGGTCAGGGCCTTTCTTGGCATTGCGGGGTATTATAGAAGATTTATTCCAAATTTTGCAACTATAGCTGCCCCTCTGACAGACCTGACGAAAGGTAAAGACTCTGTAATGGTGAAGTGGTCCTCAATAGCAGAAGAGTCTTTCCAAGTCCTGAAGAAGGCTCTTTGTGCACAGCCAGTTCTGTACTCCCGATTTCTCCAAAGATTTTTTGGTTCAGACGGATGCGTCTGATGTTGGTATCGGGGCAGTACTATCGCAGGTACACAATGGGGAAGAACACCCTGTCGTATACCTAAGCAGGAAGCTCAATGACCATGAGAAAAAGTATGCAGTCATTGAAAAGGAATGTTTAGCCATAAGGTGGCCCGGGGATGCACTCAGATACTATTTGTTAGGTTGCCAGTTTGAGTTGGTAACTGACCATGCTCCCCTGAAATGGATGGCCCAAAAGAAGGAGACTAATAAACGGGTGAACCGGTGGTTTTTGGCTCTACAGGATTACTCCTTCACAGTAAAACACAGGCCAGGTGTTGAGATGGGGAATGTAGATGCCCTGCCCCGTGTTCACTCCTGTTGGGCCACAGGTGTTCCAACCCTGGGGTTGAAACAGGGGGGGGGATATGTAGCAGAGCGTCCCAGAGAGAGCCAGGAAAAGTCCTGTTTGGGGTTTATACCTCTCCCAGGCTCCTCTCATACACGTTCATAAATTTGTGATCCATGATCCAGTTCGGATCTTGGTCCTCCTCCCCAGTCTAATTTAATCTCACCTGAGCAGACAGCCTCTGCTCACTGCCTGGTACATTCACACAAAGTTTGTTTGTGAAGAGAGTAAGGTTGGTAAAACCTGTTACGCAGTTCTTTGTAGAGACTGACAAGCAGTAGGCTTGTTCAGCCTGGTAGTGAGGGCCTGCAGACTGTATAGCTAGAGCCATGACACGGCTAGGTTTTGTGTTTTGTTACTTTGCCCTTTATTTTGTTTTCTGGAGCACTGTACAGCACCTGTATATGGACTTGTATATACCACAAATAAACACAGCACTGTTTGTCACTTATCGGATTTGGGTATTTGTGCCTGAGAAACTGCTCATCCCAGGGAGCTTTGTACCTGTTACCTGTCCCCCAGGTTACACTACTTAAAGCTTTCCAGCTCACTTCACCTTTGCCTTCGCAATGGTCACATCACAAGGAACTATCTCCTGCGGTTTGTTTCAAGACTGGCTTGCTGAAATCCCTCCTGGCTCCTTATCCTGCTTGCAGTTGCTCTACTTGGATCCCTGACTTCAGGCCTGGCTGATTACCCGATCTGGTTATTGAACTTTGAACTGGCTGACTACCTGATCTGGTTACTGGCCTCTGGCTATTCGTGACTACGCTTTTTCTATTTACCTTTTTATTAATAATAAACAATTGTGATTTAATTGTACTTCTGTCTCAGTCTGATTCATGGTTTCTGACAAGAACCCTCTATGCAGTTTAAGGTTAAACCGCTTTTCTTCAAATTTGAGTGAATGGCCATGTGTCTTATTAAATTCCCTTTTGCGGGAATTTTTATCCCTATTGTGGGGTCACCAGTATGGTATTTGTACATTGAAATCATATCCCCTCTCAAGTGTCTCCTCTCCAGAGTGAACAAGTTCAGTGCTTGTAACCTTTCCTCATAACTAAGGTCCTCCAGTCCCTTTATTAGTGTTGTTGCTTTTCTCCATACTCTCTCCAGTTCCAGTACATCCTTTCTGAGGACTGGTGCCCAGAACTGGACAGCATACTCCAGGTGTGGTCGGACCAGAGTCTTGTAGAGTGGGAGAATTATCGTTTTATCTCTGGAATTAATACCCTTTTTAATGCATGCCAATATTCTGTTTGCTTTGCTTGCAGCAGCTTGGCATTGCAACTTTGATGAGTCCTTTCTGCTCCCATGACCAGCAACTTCTTAGGTCTCTAGAGGCACCTGGGGTTTTCCTCTCCTCTCCCCTCTTTCTTCTCCTGACATTTTCTCTCCTCTTATTTCCCCCTACTTTCCTTTCCATACTGTCTTCTTTGTTGATAGACAACTGCCAATGGGAGTTACCACGGTTCATTTGAGAGACAACCTGTAAGCTCCTCTACATTATCATCTAATAGGTGTCTGACCTATTCCCTATATGTTTAAGCATTGCCTATGCATTTTCAACTTGTGTGAGCTTACTAGATTGTCAGTATTGCATACCAATGCACATCTCTTACTTTCTTTAAATATTTTTGGACTCTGAATGTAAGTAGCTACCATTGTGCTACTTATTTGTCCCTAGTCTTTGTATAGACCATTGTCTGTCTCACCTATTTTTTCTTAATACTATATTCGAACAAGGAAAATCTATAACCTAATATTTCCACTATCTTTCTGGATGTTGTTTGAGATAAAAGGGTGAATTCTCTCCAGTCTTGCTGATCTTGACGCTCTTTAGGTTCTAGTCGATGACTAGACAGGTAAATAAGTCTTCAACGCTTGTAAAATATATGCAGCCAAGAGCATAGGTTTTATGGTGATACTATAAATATGTTTATTAATCCCTGAGACTACAGGCTTGGAACCATGTGTCCTTTAAGAAAGCATGTGATCTGTTCACAAGTCTATATCCTCTAAACAATTTCTGACAGAATGATTATTCTGCATTAAACCAAGCAATCCCTCTGAAAGCCTTGTACACATTTGAAATAAGTAAGATACATAAATAAACCCAGACACACTCTTGGATATTTTATGCATACAGTAAATGCTGAAAAAGCAAAGCCACGGCCTAGAATATGGTTACCTCTCCCTCCAAGATTCTTTCTTGACTTTCTTGAGTGTAGCAGATTCTTTTTTTTTTTTTTTAATAAACAATTTTTATTGCAAAATATAAGTAGAACATAAACAAGATAGCAAAAGCCTTAAGTATCACAGGTTGTAAAAAAAAAATTTTGGACATATAATAAGTGCGGACGCAGCCGCTAGGCAATAGCAAAATACAGTAAATTTGACTCATTTTATGACATATAGTACAATAAAATAATATAGAGGTAAAAAGGAATGGGTGGGTTAGAGTAGCTTTGGGGAGAGCGAACTTAGAACTCTAACAAAGCGATGTATAGTCGGGGGTAGGGGGAAGGTGTCTGGAAGGGGATAGGTACGTAGTTTCAGAAGAATATCTACACTCTCTGTCATACGGTTCAGGGTTGTGGTGATACATTCTTGAATGCATCTGTGGATTTATAATGGATCCAGCACAACCACGTGGTTGTAAATTTCGATGGGGTGTCTTTCGTTTGATGAATGAGGTCTTCCATCTGCATTATTGCATTGATGCGGTTGAACCACTCTGTGATAAGTGGAGGATTTGGGGAGCACCATTTAGATGGAATACATAATCTAGCAGCATTGACCATATGCATGGCCAGGGATTTGAAGTATGATCGGTCTGATGTGGTTGTATAGTGTAATAAAAATTGGGCAGGTGAAAAATCCAATCGGTAGGTTGTGACAGTCTCAATTATTTTATGGACTTCTAGCCAAAAAGGTTGGAGGAGTGGACATGTCCACCATATGTGGAGGAATGTCCCTATATCATTGTTGCATCTCCAGCATGTGTGGAGGTTGGAAGGGTGAATTCGATGTAGTTTATGGGGTGTATGGTACCATCTCGAAACTACTTTAAAGGCATTTTCCTGGGTTTGCACATTAACCGTTCCCTTATGGACATACCTATAAATATTTTCCCAGTCAGCACCAGAGAGGTCTAAGTGAAGTTCAGCAGCCCATTTTTGTCTCGTTTGGAGGTCTGTTCGATCACAATCAGAGAATAACAGTGAATATGTAAACGATATCATATGGCGCTGATGTTCTCCGTTAGAGCATATAGTTTCAAACGTGGTTAAGGTTTTGGACCATTGAGTTTGGGGGTTCTGGGTGCGAAAAAAGTGGCGGAGTTGAAGGTATGTCCAGAAGGGGAAGGACCTATTAGGCATGAGTTCTCTTAGTTGTGAATGTGATAAAAGGGTATCATTGTGGAAAAAATGGTAAGCCCTCACTGTGTTGTGCGGCCAGTGTAATATCGGGAAGGATGGGTGCATACCCGGTAAGAAGTCAGGGTTTCCCCTAAGTGGGGTCATAGGTCCCTTTATGGATGAGATTCCGTGATTAGTGCAAGCCCAACGGAAAGAATGTAAGGTCGGGTCGATTAGTGGGTGGGTTTTGTGTAGTCGTTCATGAGATTGGCTCTTGATCCATGGGAGGGATGTCAGTGGTATAGGAGAAAATAATTGTTCAAGACGAACCCAATCTTTGGATGTATCGTGAGTGTGCCAATCGATTATTCTGGTCAAATGGCAGGCAATGTTATATTTGCGAATGTCAGGGAGCCCGGTGCCTCCCTTAGGTTTTGGGGTGGACAAGCGATGGAAACTTAAGCGCGGACCACTTTTTTGCCATATAAATGTAGTGCAGAGTTTACGATATGTCTTGTAAAAGGATGGAGGAAGCTTTATCGGAAGGGTTTGCATAACATATAATATGCGTGGAAGTATGTTCATTTTAATGATTGCAATTCTACCGAACCAAGAGAAACGTTCTGGGGACCAAATTTTCAAGTCGTCAGTAATTTTTTTTAGCAGAGGGGTGTAGTTTAGATGGTAGATGTCCGCGAGGGAAGCCGGGAGTTGAATACCGAGAAAGGTGATAGATTTATCTTTCCATTGAAAAGGGAAGTTGGCGCGACAGTGGGAGCATTGGGAGGAGGGAAGAGTGATGTTCAGAGCATTAGATTTGTTAAAGTTAATTTGCAGGTTAGTAAGGGTTTTAAACGTGGCAAAATCTTGAAGTAGATTGGGAATGGATGTAAGGGGCATGGAGAGGAAAAGGAGAATGTCGTCTGCAAAGGCAGCTACTTTATATGTTTGTCCCTTAATCTCGATGCCCTTAATATCGGGGTTGTCTCTCAATCGTCTTAATAGAGGTTCAAGTGTTAAAATAAAAATTAAAGGGGATAGTGGACAACCTTGACGTGTGCCGTTGGATATGGAGAAGGCATCCGACAGGTGGCCATTTACTCTGACTTTTGCAGTCGGGACGGAGTACAGTGCTTGAATGAGATTGAGCATCTTATCTGGTAAATTAATTGCTTTGAGAACTGCGGACATGTAGTCCCATGCCACCCTGTCGAATGCCTTCTCCGCATCCAACGACAGCAGGAATCCTGGATTTTGGGATATGGTCAGCCAGTGAGTTATGTTTATGGCCTTAAGAGTGTTATCTCTTGCCTCTCTGCCGGGGACGAAACCTACTTGATCAGGGCTAAGGATTGTAGGCAGTAGCGGGAGTAATCTATTTGCTAGAGTTTTTGCATACCATTTCAAGTCCACGTTTAGTAAGGAAATGGGTCTATAATTTGTCACTACCGAAGCATCTTTGCCGGGTTTCGGTATAACCGTTATGTGAGCTTGGAGAAGTTCTTGCAGAGGGCTAATGGGTGAGGTTAATGAATTAAAAGCATGTAGAAAGTGGGGTGTAAGGATTTCCGAAAAGGTTTTATAATAGGCCACCGTGAAGCCATCAGGGCCCGGGCTCTTCCCAGATTTGAGTTGTTTCAATGCAGCTAGGACTTCTGACATCGTCAGGGGAGCATCCAGTTCCTGGACCATGCTATCGGGTATAGGGTCGGGACTATATTTGTGTAGGAAGTCTTTAATTTTATTATTTCTAGAAGCTACATCATTCGGGGCGTCTGATTGAGGGAGGTTATATAGTTTGGTATAATATTCGACAAATTGAGTGGCAATGTCTGTGGATTTGTTTAATCGTCTATCGGCAGTATCTGTCACGAAGTGAATGGTGTTGCTAGCTTTTTTGGTCTGGAGAGCTCTGGCTAATAGTTTGCTCGCTTTGTTACATATTCATAGAATGATTTTTTACGTAGTATGTATTTACGTTGCGTTTGTTTGTCCAATAGTTCCAGGAGTTCTTTCCGTGCGTTTGTAAGATCTTGTAGGGATGAGGCGGCCTGGGTGTGTTTGTGAGCAGTTTCTAATTTACTGATCCGTTCAATGAGATCTGTATATACTTTCTTTCATGCACGATTTCGTTTTGCTGCCAGTGCTATTAGAGAACCTCTAATAACACATTTGTGGGCCGCCCAGTTGTTTAAATGTGAGGTATCTGACGGTGTGTTTTCCGTAAAGAAGTGTTGAAGGTGTGAGGTAATTTCAGTAACTGTTATGGGATCCGAGAGAAGTGAGGGGTCAAGTCTCCAAATGGGTTTAGGAGCCATGGTGTCGGGGAATTTTATAGTTATGGAGGTAGGATGATGGTCTGAAAGGATCATAGACTCAATATTAGCGTGTTGTAATAAAGGTAAATCGCGTTGCGACAGGAAGAGGAAATCTATACAGGAGTATCGATTATGTGGGGCTGAATAGTGTGTGAAATCTTTACCATCTGGATTAAGGGTTCGCCAGGTGTCATGAAGAAGTAAAGTTTGTAGACAGGTTTTTATACTTTTCAGAGCTTTATAGGGTAAAGAAGATGTACCCGACGATGTGTCCAAAAGAGGGTTCATAGAGACGTTGAAGTCTCCTCCTAAGATGACTGTTCCCTCTTGAAAGGGGATCAGAGTGTTAGTTAAGGATTTAAAAAATTGAACCTGATGAGTATTTGGGGCGTAAAGATTAACTAGGGTAATTTTCCTGCCTGCATAATGTCCTTTAAGGATAAGATATCTCCCATTTTCGTCCACTAGTTGATCTGCAAGCTGGAAGGGGCAGTTTTTACGAAAGAGGATGGACACCCCCTTTGATTTAGAGAGGGGGGAGGTGGCATGGTAGGCTGTGGGGTATCGGTAGTCATGTAATTTGGGGACTGAATTCGATCTAAAATGGGTCTCCTGAAGGAATATAATGTCAGCTTGAAGTCTGTGCATTGTGAGTAAGAGTTTAGAACGTTTCTCTGGAACATTTAAGCCCCTGATATTAAGCGAAACTAGTTTGGCGCTAATGGGCGCGGTCTTGCTGTGATGTGCAGGCATCCTGAACGTAATGTTGGAGTGGCAGTGAAATAGAAGAGAGGTGTAGATTCGATAAATGTGGGAACGTAGAACGTGGGGTGAGGGGGGGATAAAGCGGAGGTAAGGTTTAAATAGTAGCTCACTGGAAAACGAGGGAAAAGGGGAATAAGTAAGATATTTCCCCGGTAGGTCTTCTACTGGGGGGATTCGACCTTTACGTGTCGAATGTGAGAGGTACTGGCACTGGGGAGTCCCTATCTGCTACGTCAGGTAGAGAGGGAATTCCTATGTAGAGAAGCCAGTATTGGTCAGTGGGCTGAATGGAAAATGCTAATTAAACTATGAGATAGGTCCACTGTTGAGGGGTTGTCTCAGTCGAGGAAGGATCGTGAGCTAAGAGAAGGAAGAATTATAGTGTATAGATATAAGCCTCTCGGCAATACGCTAGATTTAGTTGTATTGGCTCGATCAGGAGAACTAATCAAGCATGGGGTAAGATAGGTTGGGACATGTAGTCTGTCTTGCCCGCAGCCTTGTCAGTGCATTAATTGAAAAAGACAATTATGGGTGGAGGGAGGCATAAGAATCTGGTATAAGAGTAGGGCATGTAATCAGAGATCTGAATTAGTTGACAAAAATCTCAAAGATAAGGATAGGTTAACCTGCAATATTACATCTGAATTATAAAGTTCCTATTACCTGATTGGCGATATTAGGAATGTTAGTAGGCCATGCTAAGAACAGTGAAAAATGCGACATACATCAAAAATAGCATGAAACAGCAAAGCTTTGCAACTGTGAAACCGTTAAACTATAAACTTATATAACCTATAGAAAACCTGTAGCCGGTGTTACCGTATGGGAGGATCGGCGAATGTCCTCCCCCCTAGAAGAGGGGGGGCATCCGTCGACACAGCCCGCATTGGAAATACATACATGTAATATTCTACCAGCTCGAGGTGAAAGCAGGAGCAGCGTTACTGCAATGACACCTGTACAGGCACATTCCTTTTCCTTTTCCACCCCTTTTTAACAAATAACTTATCCTTGAAGTCTAGAAGAGGGGGGAAGTGTAGGGTATATATTATTCAGGGAAGGGCAAAAAACTACGTCTAGCCCATATATCGAACCAATGTAAGGACAGGTAGGGTTAGCAGAGGATCATTGTTTAGTAATAGAGGAATTCAATATGAGCATTAAGGGGTATATGAAGTACTTATTGACTCAGCGGGGATAATGGTGATCAAATAGGGAATATATGCATAGAGTCTAAGCTCGTGACTCAACTGATCAACCCGGATACTGCAGAGTTATTCCAGAGATCTTAGTAAGCACAGGATAAGCAGTCATACCTTCCCTGGTCTGAGATTTGGCAACACGTTCAGTGTGGGCAAGTGTAAACAGTACTTAGCTTTAACAATTCGTGTCATTGCGAAAACTTGAAGTGGTGCCGGTTGAAAATGAATCTGATCGCTCCATAGGTGATAAAGTTCGGCTAAGCGTTCTTATCCCTTCGATCGGGAGACATGTACATGGCCGTATATCTTCTGTGGAAAGCTGAGGTCATCACTGCTATTCGGGAGTATTCGTTGTTCTGTAACAATGATGGAGTTCATAGTAACGAAGTAATGGTTCGCCTGATTGGCAACTTAGGCTGTTCGGAAACGAAAACAAAAAGAGCATTCCGCAACGGCGGGTAACGATTCGAAGCAAGTGCAACAATAGTGAGAGAGGAAGTCCCTGTATCCTAGGCTGTGTTAGCCTGTCTCACGACAAAGAGGCCTACTTCTTAGTGGGACCTTCGTGCTCTACGAGACATCGGAGCTGCAGTTGGGCTTGAAGGTGGGTGTCGGAAGTTAGGGTCATCTCTCGTTCCAGGCAGAGAAGGTGAACGGCGCCTACGGTAGCTGGCGGTCTGATATTCCATAAAGTCATCGTCCCCACGGTCTCCGTAGTGGAGGGGGATTCGAAAGTCCGCGTACCATCCTGGCAGATCAACGAACGGTACATCCAGCGTTCGGCAGAACTGGTCGAGATCTTCCGGGACTCTCAGAGTAGCCGTGCGGCCATGACGAGTTGCTTGGAGAGCGAACGGGAAGCGCCACCGATAGCGAATATCTCTGCTTTTCAGGACATCCAGCAAGGGGCTTAGGTCTCTTCTATGGCGGAGTGTGATTGCTGACAGATCTTGGTAGATATGAACGGTGCACTCCTCGTATTGTAAGTTCGATTTATCTCTCGCCTTTTTGAGGATATCTTCTTTAACGGCGAAATCGTTAACATAGCATATTACATCCCTAGGGGGATCCAATTCCTTGCCTTTCGGACCGAGTGCCCTGTGGATACGTTCTATCGCTATAGGCGATTGTGGGGGTTTGTCAAGTAGTTGGTTGAAGAGAGCTGTAACAGTTGAAGTTAGTTGGTCCTGGTCGACCGATTCCGGAAGGCCTCTCACTCTGAGGTTATGTCTACGGCCTCTATTATCGATGTCCTCGACATGTCGGTTTAAGTCCCGGAGCTGTAATGTGTGAGTATCCAGCCTTCGATTGTGGTTATTGATCAGTTGTTGTTGCTGGTTCGACCGTACTTCCACCTCTTGTAATCGGCCGGTGATGGCCTGTAGTTCTCGATGGAGATCCGTAATGGCGGTTGTGAGAGTGTCTTTTATGTCAATCGCTACTGCCCGTAGGTCCTGTAGAGTCGGATGTTGATGGGAGGTTTGTACTCCGTCCGCTGATGTCGGAGTTTGATCCGTTGGTGTGAGGGTAATACCGAGGTGGCCTCGGGCGGGAGAATTGGCGGCCATATTAGGGCCTTGGCTTCGGAAGAGCTCCGGGATAGTTCGCGAATTGCGGGTTCCCTGATCTCTCGGGGAACGCGAGCGAGTTGCCGATTGTCCACGGGAAGACGTTCCCATAGTTTTAGAACGAATCGGCTCGATATCTCCCGGTCCACCGGAGTTTAAAGCTGCGGGCAAGACAGAGCTGAGGAGTTAAGCAGCCATTTCCTTCCACGGCCAGCCACGCCCCCCCAGCAGATTCATTCTCATCAGGGACAGTGCCAGTGCTTCTGAAACACAGACCACTACCTTGACTATCAAACTAACAGTTGCATCCCAATATTTACCCCCACTGGATCATGTGCTTAATAGGCCTGGGGACTTAAAACAGGTTTCAAAAATTATTGTCACTGGAAGGAGATAGAAACATATAAAAGTGATGTTAAAAAAAAAAACACACACACACACACAACAGTATTCCATCCAGTCTGCCCATTAAGATAAACAAACAGCCAAACAAATTCCCAGCAGGCACCATGTTACAAAATATGAAAAGTTGTAAATATTTGGCTCCTATTACAAAGAAAAAAAATGTGGTATCAGAAAGTTGATGATTTCATAACTTACAGACCACATAGGCAAATCATTTGATGACAACCCTAAAAAAGATGAATTAGAAAGGCACCTGGAGCATGTTGTTAAATTGAATGCGGTCCCCCTCACATAGAACTGTGTCATCTGCTAAGAATAACAAACTGTAATCACTGAATTTGTAATAAAAAAAGAAATGTACCACATATCAATAAAAATTGCACAAAGAGTGGTGAGTATGAATCCATAAATTCACACACCTAATGGCCTTAAGTCATTGAGTGACTTTCACTTATTACGCCCCAATTTAACAATCATGGAACTCCACCTGTCTAGCAACAATTTCTTTAATTCAGCTGTAGTCGATCAAGAGCCATGGGGTTGTCTTACTAAATGCAAACAGATTGTTCACTTTGCAATGGAAGTTGCACTTTCCAAAATAATTTTCTCCAAAGTTTAGGGAATGAGGTGAAGCTCTGCTAAATTTTATCATCAAATCATGTGCAAGCAATATACTGTTTTTTTCATGCACATGATTTGCACCGAATTTACTAAGCACTGGGGCAAATTTCCTTACAAGGTGAGCAAGCTATAATGTGTAATCCTTATCTATAATATACACCTCTAGGCTCCAACCTACAGGACTAGCATGGCAAATGTACAAGTAAAAAAAAAAATAGAAACCTTCCACTTTTTGCAATTTCATCTTAAATAAGGTACATGTGTTCTATAGAGTGAGCACAATGGTTTACTATTTGTTAAATATGTAAGACATTCCAAATGAGGTGAGCTTATTTTTTCAGATAAAATACAAAAAAAAAGAAAAAAAAAGAAAAAGGAATTTGATGTATAAGAAAAATACTAAAGGTAAGGTAATCAAGTATATGTGGGCAAAGTGTACTTTTTGTTGTCTTGTAATGATTTTTGAAAACATAGTTAAAAGGCAAGTGTCATGTACAGAAGTTCACATTAAAGTTAAATCTTTGTTAGAATAAAAGCTTCTGTCATGGGGATTACTTAGTCACAAATGTTTAACTACATATTTGTCAGAATTACCCTTCAAATAAGTTTTTGATTATTTTCAATACAAATGCAGGCTGCGTGTATTTATGACAACAAACAACTATATTTCAGAACATAAAGTTCAAATCGCTAAATTGGTTCCATAGAACAAGCATTACAGTTTTTTATTAAAACAAACAAAAAAGTATGAAAGGAAATGTACTATCAACCAACCTTTTATTTTTATTGGCTAACTGAACTACACTCATTGGCCACTTTATTAGGTACACCTTGCTAGCAAAGGGTTGGACCCCCCTTTGCCTTTGCCTTCCGAATTGCCTTATTTTGTCATGGCATAGATTCAACACGGTATTGGAAACATTCCTCAGAGATTTTTGTCCATATGGCTGACGACATAATGCATTTGCTGCAGATTTGTCAGCTACACATCCATGATGTGAATCTCCTGTTCCACCAACTCCCAAAGGTGCTCTATTGGATTGAGATCTGGTGACTGTGGAGGCCATTTGAGTACATTTAACTCATTTTTATGTTTATTAAACCAGTTTGAGTTGATCTGAGCTTTGTGCCATGGTGCATTATCCTGCTGGAAGTAGCCATCAGAAGATGGATACACTATATTCATTGGACACGGTTAGTAACAATACTCAGGTAGGCCATGCTCAGTTGGTAATAAGGGGCCCAAAGTGTGCCAAGAAAATATCCCCCACATCATTACACCACCAGCCTGAGCCATTGATACAGGCAAGATGGATCCATGCTTTCATGTTTATGTCAAATTCTGACCCTACCATCTGAATGCCACAGTTGAAATAAAGACTCATCAAACCAGGCAACATTTTTCCAATCTTCTATTGTCCAATTTTGGTGAGCTGCGAATTGTAGCCTCAGCTTCCTGTTCCTAGATGACTGGAGTGGCACCCAGTGTGGTCTTCTGCTGTTTTAGCCCATTTGCTTCAAGATTCGATGTATTGTGCATTCAGAGATGGTATTCTGCATACCTTGGTTGTAATGAGTGGTTATTTGAGTTAATGTCGCCTTTCTATCATATCAAACCAGTCTGCCCATTCTTCTCTGACATTAACAAGGCATCTTAGTCCACACAACTGCTGCCTACTGAATATTTTCTCTTTTTCATATCATTCTCTTTAAACCCTACAGATGGTTGTGCGTGAAAATCCCATTAGATCAGCAGTTTAACTACTTAGACCAGCCCGTCTGGCACCAACAACCATTGCCACAGTCACTTAAATCCTTTTTCTTCCCTATTCTGGTGCTTACCCTGTCGGACTGGGCATTCTTGGAGTGAGAGGAGAAGAGTGATTCTCATACTCACCCGATGTTTGGTGTTTTAGCAATTTTTGTGCATGGCGAGAAAGCACGTTGGTATCAAAGAAGAAAAGCATGGTGGTGTCAAAGAAGAAAAGAACACGGTTAGACTTGAGTTTCTTTGCATGCTTTGATGTGCCTTTTTTGTCAGACACTGGGACTTGAGAACATTAGCAAACACATAGCTATGCTTCTTTTTGCATGGATTATATTTGTTGGAAATGTAGGATTTTATTTTGGTGTTTTATTTGTTTAAATAAGTAATTTCTCCATGCCAGTACACATTATTTTATTTTAGTTTATATTCAAAGCGATTCTAAACCTTCACCTTGTATAAAAAAAACAAAAAAAAAACACAACATTCAGTTTAAAATAGAAATGAAAGGCTAAACATTTGTGTAATCCTTGAAATCATCTAGCAAATAATATCCAATGGGGTTGATTTATTAAAACTGGAGGATGCAAAATCCTGGTGCAGCTGTGCATGGTAGCCAATCAGTTTCTAGCTTCAGCTTATTCAGTTAAGCTTTGACAATAAAACCTGGAAGCTGATTGGTTTCTAAGTGGAGCTGCACCAGATTTTGCTCTCTTCAATTTTAGTAAATAAAACTTCAATGTTCAATGCGCATGTTGCAAGCCTACTTTTCCATAAACATGTTTCTAATCCAGTTTGGTGCAAATAGCAATCCACACATGAATATTTTATCTTAAATAAAAAATAAAAAAAATTACACACAATAAACTTGCTAAGAAATGAAATGTGCATGCACCAAACATACCAACAGATGAGAAATAAATAAATGTCCTTTTAATATCAGTATACAATTGATATGGTTTTGTTCCTACACAGGATGTACAACATCAGTGACCAAGAGCCTAAAACCCCTTTTATACTTTAGGTATGACTTTGCTGGCTCATGCAGAAAAAGAACAGAACAAAAGTCCAGATGGCCGCATTCTTATGAAAAATAATTTCTTTATTGATATTAATCCATACAGCAAGGATAAAAACAGCGAACGCATTTCACACCGTCAATGCAGGTGCTTACTCATAGCTAGGTTTTAGAAAATGAATAAACTAAAAAAATAAATAAACATACAGACAGACAAAACCAAAGATTGGCTTGATTGGAAATCATATACACCCCACTACAGGTGATGCAATGCTCTCAATTAGTGTTAAAGTGAGCCACCTGAACTTCTCCTCTGTATGGACAACAAAATGACTCCTAGGGAAAAGAATAAAGCAATCACATAAAAATCATAAGCCTAATTTTTTACGGTAATTGACACATTACATAATGAAAACCTAAACTAGTGGGAAGCATTCCACCTAAAAAGTCATTTTAAGAACAAAATAGTACACACAAATTCATCACATGCACACTGTGGCTTCTGTAGAAAGCAAAAGGTTTACAAATGAAAGTCCTCAAACGCAGGGGTTCTCACCATCAATACGACAAATGAAAAATAGTCTGCCTCGTGGAACTTTGCAGCTTTACTGCTCAACTTATTAGTTTTGGTTTTCTAGATAATTAAACACATCCGGTGCTCATGCACATTTGCTGTCCCAGCTGCTCCATCTGTCCCTGACTGTGTCTTTCTCAGGCTCGTGCCTCAATCTGTCTTGTGCTGGACAATATGATGCAAAATGCACCTCTCTCACAACTCCCTGGCAATCACTGACTCTCTCTGGAGGGTAGACCTCTAATCCTGACTCTAAAATAAATGCAGCACACACCTGCATCATTAATGTGTCTGCTTCCCACAAACCCTGGCCCAGACCTCCATATTAAACAGTGGTAAGCCCTCGCCCTCCCGCATATCATCCCTTGTTTCACATCAGAGGGAGAAATACACCCACTCTTCACACTGGCACCTCTGTTCCTGCTGTCACCCCCAGGGGTCCAAACCTGTTTGACTTTCTTTCTAAAGGGGCACCCTACCCACATATACATATCTCAGCTGTGCTTTCAGAAGAACTTCTTCCTGACCCTTGAGGTCCCACTGGTCTCTCTACCACCCCTCTTGCTACGTGTATTAACCTCAGTCATTACCAACTGTTTTTCAGGTTACCTTTGCAAACCAAACCATCATCAGGAATTCTTGTTCCATTGTTTGCTAGGACAGTATCTGAGGAGGGACCATGTACAGAAAGCAGTTATTCCCTATGGGACCTTCCCAAAGTTTTGCATTTCCCCCTGTTAATCAACACATAGCAACTGTCCTACCAACAAACATTTTTCACCACATTTTTCCACACCAATCTCTTTAACCATTTCTGTTACTCTTGTACTTTCAATACCTCTGACCTGTCCGACAGTGCTCCAGAGTACTTTTCATACACAGCATTGGCATAAAGCAATCCAGCACTGTGAGACAACTTTCAAAATTAACACCAAACAACGTTGCATCATGTAACTCCAATATTGGCTATCTATGCCCAGTAAAGCCTGTAATATCCAGCTCCAATTAGCAATATCCTGTGGTATAAGTTCTCCTGACCCAGGAGAGGATGGCACGGTATGCACTGACTGTACACTCCATGAGTCTAACAACATTTTTTTGAGCATGTCTGTCATCACAAGACAAACTACATCAACTCTTTCATGGGAAAAATTTCTGCTATGCAATTTATGCTCACTCGGACCTTCTGTCATGAGAGGGTTAATCTCTGCAGCAGCCAACACACCCTAATCTATAAGCTGTTCAGCAGACCCTTCCCCTGGCAAGACAGCAATAGTGTCCACCTCACTTTTACACCCAGGCACTTTGTTCAGTAACACAAGTACTTCCTTGAGCCACTCATCCCAGTCTGTTTTAAAGTGTTACTAAACCCACAACAGTAAAATCTGTCTGTATGTGCAGAATAGCATGCTTGTTATACTCATTGTGGAACTTAAGGGGTCAATCCTCTGCATTGTGTAAAAAAAACTCTTTGATCCTGTATGGACAGATCGTCCCACTCCTGCAGGGTCTTGGCAAGGCCAGATGAGACACAGGGTATTCCTGCTTCACATGTTCAGTTTGTTCTCTATTGCTGGAGAGAACATTTCCATGTTGATCAGAGCTAGCCAGGCCACATGATATTGACATCACACCTGTGGGCATGTATACAGATCCCAAATGACAGCCCAGTCCCTCCCTCCCTCCCTCCTCCTCCATGCCCTGTAACTAAAAAAAAAAAAAAAATAGAGAACACAATGGGTGGAATGTCACATCCTTATTGACAGGGGCTATAATGGACATCTCATCATACCTAAACACTCAGCACCCTGGCAGACCCTGCAGTTTATTATGTGACCATGGTAAATAGATCAGCAAAAAAGGTATATAATGGTGATATTTTAATGTAAAAAGAAGATTTGTAAGCTGTGGGACTGGGGAAGAACTATTTTCATATTACTGGGTTTAGTAACACTTTAAGATCACGTTGCATTAACACATGTTCAGACATCATAGGCTGCAATACCACTGTGCACTGGCAGAGCTTCACTCCCAACACAGAAATTTTAATTCCAAGCCTTAACAGGCTGCATTAACCTATACGCACTACACAGCATCATTAGTGTGCCTGCTTCCAAGAAAACCTGGGCCAGATCGCCATGTTAAAACAGTGGCACAGCCTCCCTCTACCACAATATATAAGCTTTACCAAGTCAAACAAATTGTGTCTTATTTTTAATACAAATAAATATCAAAGTCAATAAATATACTGTTTAGTGTATAGCTTTATAAAATTAATATATATTTTAACTGATTTTTTTGGAATACACAAATAATAATAAATACACAATTACGTTTTGGATTAAACTCTCACAGCTTAACTGCCAAATAAGACATTAATCCATACAGCAAGTATACACATTTTAATACCATTATGGTTACTTTACTAAATCATTGAAAATGCTTACTTTGCAGTCTGTGTTTATTTAGAGTAGTAAATGATGTTCAGCTTTCATGTGAAGAGGAATTAAAGACAAAAATAATGATTACACTTGTTAGGCACATAGTTAACCCCTTGATGTTAATCCCTTCCCAGCCAGTGTCATTAGTACAGTGTCAGTGTACAGTATTATATGTGATCATTATATTGGTGTCACTAGCAATGTAAGTGTCAGTTAGCGTGCCCCATGTTGATGCGGACAAGGCCTCTTCCTCACAAGCCTGGGTGGGGGTTGTGGGGGTCTGAGGCAGGGAATTATCAGAATATGGAAGCCCCCCTTAAACAAGGGGACCTTCATATCCCAGCCCCCCATGTGAATGAGTTTGGGGTACCTGGTACCCCTACTCATTCACCAAAGTGTAAAAATGACACCACACTGTTTTTGACAATTTCTTTATAAAAAAAAAAAAAAAAAAAGTTCCCGATGTAAATCCATCATCAATTACGATGACTGCCACACTGCCGGAGCCAGAAGAAGAAAAAAGCTCCACCTGCGATGAAAGCTACCACCGTCTGCCTACTTTGCTGTCTGACAGCTCTTAAATAGCTTAGAGATGGAGCCACCTGGCAAAGTCGCCTTGTGATATCACTGATCCAGCATGCACCGGTCGGTGACGTCACAGGGGTGGTGCCACCCCTTAACCAACTATTCACTGTGCTCTGTGCCCTGATTGGGCAAAGCTTTGCACCCAACCAGTGGTAAGGTGCATTGCTTCAGCCAATCAGAGCCCTAGAATGCGCAGTGCATTGTGGGGCAAGTGGCATGTTCAGGTGTCCAGGCGCTGTTCGGAGCTGAACCAATGCTCGGCCTGAACAGTTCGCCCGTCTCTAATCCTCAAGCAGTTGAGGATACCAAATCCCAGGAACTCATTCTCATCGTACTTTGGGACAGCATTTTATTTTTATTTTTCTTGCAAGCTATTTTGGTTTTCATGCCATGTTTTTTTCATCTGCACATGGTAAGCTAAGTCTATGAAACATCCAATAAATAATTCACGTTGAATAATTTCATGACACTAGTGAATCGTTGCCTTCACAGCATCTGCTTCACATAATTACTACACTTCACATGACGGACTGGAGATTTTAAAAAGGTCAAACAATCTACATGCAGTCTATAGCTCATTATTTATTACTGTATATCTTGTTAGCTCTCTCATGTTTCACAATAAAACTTCACAAAAAAAGCTGTATGAGGGTTAGAACATTGAGCTTGTGGCACAGTATTTAAATAGACCGTTAGCACTCAGATCTGAAAAATCTGTGTATTTAGTCAAAACTGATTTTAAAAATAGAAATAGATTCCTGCACCTAATAAGCAACACACTTTTATTTTTAAACATATTTCCCCAAAAATGTACAGACATTAGCATGCTGATTTTGTAAAAAAAAGTGTAAGCTCTTGAGCCTAAAATAACATATTCTCCATTAAATTCTACTGATGCATGCATCCAACCATCGTGTGTGTGTGTTATCCCCATTGAGTTAACCCCCCACTAATATATATATATATATATATATATATATATATATATATAAAATAGTGGGTGTTAACGAAATGGGGATAGCCTTCCCTGTGAAAAGAGGAAAGAGGTAGTCCAAATGACAAATTTTCTTAAAATCTAACTTGTAGCCAGTTTTTTTTTTTAAAGGTTGCATGAAAATAAAATAAAGGAAACAGAAAATAAATCATTGCCATCCAGGCACTAATTAAGCATTTTCAGTTCCTAACTCACAGGTGAAAGGCTTCTCCCAGTCACCCACAAAACAAAGATAAAGCAAAACTTTCCATCAATAGCTCTCTTGGGTTTTGGCTTCCTGAGTCCCAGGCCAAGAGCCATCCTTTGCTCCAATTTATACCACCTGTTGGTGGACAACCTCTGCCAAGGTGGCTGGTAAAACCCAGACTGGATTCCACTTAGTTCTCTACAAATTAACACTTGCCAGGTGAAACATAACGTCCATCAATCACCTCACCTTTCATAATGTCACATATCCCTCCCCCCTGCCCAAGCCCCTGAGGCTGAGCAACTGTCCCAACAAGACAAAAGACACATCTGCAAGACAAAGTGTATCTGCATTATTCTGGCATTTCCCAGCTCTACGCTCCACTGTGAACTTAAATACTTGAAGGGCAAAGACCCAACTGTTTATCTCCTTGTTATCAGGTATCCATTTAAGAGGGGCATGATCAGTGACTAGTTTGAATGGTCTCCCCAACAGGTAATATTTCAGGACATCTAATTCCGTTTCATAGCTAAACGTTCCTTGTCAACAATGGCATCGTTTTTCTCATGCCCTCATGTCTGTTAAGCTTTTTGGTAAGGTAGACCACTGGGTGCGCCTCCGCGTCTCTGACTTGGCACGGTACAGCACTCAGTACCACATCAAAGGCATCTTTCTGTATTACAAACTCCTTTGTGAAATCTGGAATCATGAACACAGGTTGTACACAAAGATAGGCTGCACTAATGGCCACTGAAAAGGCTGCACTGATGGTCACTGATGAGGTGGCACTAATAA
This sequence comes from Lithobates pipiens, assembly GCF_037356315.1. NCBI lineage: Eukaryota > Metazoa > Chordata > Amphibia > Anura > Ranidae > Lithobates > Lithobates pipiens. Next base: position 506,043,190 of record NW_027507748.1, on the reverse strand, counting down.
GCTGCATTGATGGGGCTGCACTGATATGCTGCACTGATGGGCACTGTTATCCTGCACTGATGGGCACTAATAGGCTGCACTGATGGCCAATGATGAGGCTGCACTGATGCCTACTGATGAGGCAGCACTGATTGCCGCTGATGAGGCAGCACTGATGGCTACTGATGAGGGCGAAAATGATGGGTACTAATGAACTGCACTGATGGTCACTAATGAGGCAGCACTGATATGCTGCACTGATATGCTACACTGATGTCCACTGATTAGGCGGCACTGATAAGATGCACTGATGGGGCTGTAATGATAGAGCAGCACTGCTATGCTGCACTGATGGGCCCTGCTATGCTGCACTGATGGCACTGATAGGCTGCACTGGTGGCCCCTGATGAGGCTGCATTGATGGGCCCTGATGAGACCACACTGATGAAGCCACACTGATACAATATAGCTATACAAATTACAAAAAACCTCTGGCTGCTCATCCACTTTTTGGTCATACAGTGATTGTGCTTCCTCTGAGACATGCCACTCATAGAATCATACAAATACATTTATATGCAGTCCATAGCTTAGATCTACAGGGTGCACTATTTCAAGTCCTGAGCCACTAGCCAGGCCTTAAGAGTTAATCGCCACCAGTTACCCCACCCAGTTCCTATACTGCCCTGCCCTTAATTTCACCCCTAAATACACCCTCATAAATTATCCCATGACATAACACTGTTAAATGGTTTATGCAGAATTAAGTTATACAAGTTATTAACAACTCATCGGTGCCCAATAACGCAGCCTTACCAATGCCCATGAGTGCAGCCTATCTGTCCATCAGTGCAGCTTCAATGCAGTCCCATCAGTGCAGCCTATCAGTGCCCATTAGTGCAGCTTCAGTGGTGCCCATCAGTGCAGCCCCATCAATGACCATTAGTGCTGCCTTATCAGTGCCAAACAGTGCAGCCTCTTCAGTGCCCATAAGTGGAGCCCCATCATTGCCCAACAGTGCCCATCAGTGCAGCCTCATCAGGGGCCACCAGTGCAGCCTATCAGTGTCCATCAATGCATCATACCAGTGATTCCTTATCAGTACAGCCCCATCAGTGCAGCTTATCAGTGCCACCTCATCAGTGGCCATCAGTGCAGCCTCATTGGTGGTTATCAGTGCAGCAGCATCAGTCCCCATCAGTGAAGACTATCAGTGCCACCTCATCAGTGGCCATCAGTGCAGCCCCATCAATGCATCATATGAGTGCACATCAGTGCAACATATCAGTGCTGCCTTATCAGTACAGCCCCATCAGTGCAGCTTATCAGTGCCGCCTCATCAGTGGCCATCAGTGCCGCTCCATCAGTGGCCATCAGTGCTGCCTCATCAGTGCCTATCAGTGCAGCATACAGTGCTGCCTTATCAGTGCCACCTCAACAGTGGCCACAGTGCAGCCTATTAGTGCCTATCAGTGCAGCATATCAGTTCCCATAAGTACACCATATCAGTGCTGCTTTACCAGTACAGCTCCATCATTGCAGCTTATCAGTGCTGCCTCATGGTCATCAGTGCAGCCTCATCAGTGGCCATCAGTGCAGCATATCAGTGCTGCCTTATCAGTGCAGCCTCATTAGTGCCCATCAGTGCTGTTTATCAGTACCCATCATAGCCACCTCATCAGTGGCCACCAGTGCTGCCTCATAAGTGGGCATCAGTGCAGCCTCATCAGTGGCCATCAGTGAAGCCTATTAGTACCCATTAGTGCAGCCTACTAGTGCACATTAGTGCAGCATAGCAGTGCTCATCAGTGAAGCTTATCAGTGCCACTCCATCAGTGGTCATCGGTGCTGCAGTGCCACCTGACCTGTGGTTCTCTGCAGCTCTTCCAGAGTTACCATGGGCCTCTTGGCTGCTTTTCTGATTAATGCTCTCCTTGCCCGGCCTGTCAGTTTAGATGGACGGCTAAATCTTGCAGTTGTGCCATACTTTTTCAGTTTTCAAATGTTACATTGAACAGTGCTCTATGAGATGTTCAAAACTTGGGATATTATTATATAACCTAACCCTGCTTTAAATTTCTCCACAACGTTATCCCTGACCTGCCTGGTGTGTTCCTTGGCCTTCATGCTGCTGTTTGTTCACGAAGGTTCTCTAACAAACCTCTGAGGGCTTCACAGAACAGCTGTATAAATATTGAGATTAAAGTACACACAGGTGGACTCTATTTACCAGTTAGGTGAATTCTGAAGGCAATTGGTTTTACTATTTTTTAGTTAGGCCTCTTTCACACTACCGATCTGTTCAGGTCCACCTGTCAGTTTTTCAGGCGGACCTGAATGGATGCTCCATAGAGGTCTATGGAGCTTCGAATGTCAGCGGTGACATGTCCGCTGACTTCTGACCCCCGTCGATCCGAAAAAGTGTGACGAAGGAAAAACCTACTTTTCCATCAGATTGGGTGACGACGGACTCTGCGGTCCGTTGTCATCCGATCTCCCATAGGGGAGAGCGGCACTCTGACAGGTCTGTCCCTGCACAGTGTGCGAAGACGGACCTGTCATCTTTCTGCTCAGCGATCATCCCTGATCCGCCCTGTGTGAAAGGACCCTAAAGAGTATCAGAGTAAAAGGAGCTGAATATAAATGCACACCACGCTTTTCAGATATTTATCTGTAAAAAAAATTGTAAACCATTTATCATTTTTCATTCACTTCACAATTAGACCAACACAAAGTGTCACTTATCACACTCAATCTCAATAAAATACATTCACATTTTTGGTTGTAACATGACAAAATGTGGAAAATTTCAAGGGGTGTGAATACTTTTTCAAGGCACTGTACTTTACTGATTACACATTTTATTAAGCCCCTGTTCACATTGATTATGGCTTTGAAATCAAATCAAATGATGACTCAGCATTTGTGTGCGGTAGTGTTGTGCCACATCCTGTATAAACAGCAAATCAGGGAGAACAACCCCCTATTTTTAGGACTTTTACGGCACATACACCATTTCAAGTTTTAAAATTTATTGCACACAAAATATAAATGTATGTTGAACACAACAAGAGAACATGTATAATAATCAAAGCACAATTAAAAATACATGCAAATGATATACATAATAGTAATGACAATCATAGATAGAAGGTCACCCATATGACAAGAAGTAGGCCACGATGCTCAAAGACCCTACGCATTTCGGAGCAATCTTGGTCTCCTTCATCAGGGGTGTAGAGAGCACAAAGGGCACATTATCTGGTGGAGGGCATAAATAACAAAATGTTAATAGAATAGACACAACTATAGGGGAAGACCAGGATACATGAAAATACTGTTTCAGATGACTTACATGGAAAATTACAGAGACAGATGCATGTAATGAAGGTAATTAAAAGAAACAAAACACAAGCAAAAACAAAGCCTGTAGCCACTAAAAGAAACAGAGCTAGTATAGCATAGGTAAGTAAGAAACGAACGGAATGGAGAGAAAGTTAGAGAAGATAAATACCTAAAAGCCCAAACACCTCAAGAGCAACACGACCTTGAAGACATCTGTGTGGCTTCATGAAAAAATTGCCAAAAGTAGTGCATGTACTACTTTTTTCAAATTGATGCGGCACCGCAAAGTCAATATCGCACCGATTTGAACAGTGCAATCACTGGTAATAGGATGTGACTTGTCATGCGATTTAACCTGTAAAATCTCAAGACAAGTCACTCTAATGTGAACGAGGGCTTAGGCTGCTTCAGATAAGAAATGTGTTTCTGTGTAAGACAGAAGCAAGTTCCAAAGCAGTAATGAAGTCTGACTTTTTCGGTCTTGTTTAGAATTATGGAAATGGCCGGTAATTAATCCCGAAATGACTGATTCCTTAGTGATGGAAAGATGCAAGCTGGGAAGAAGCAGGTTACTCTGAAAAACTGCATATGATCATGCAGTATTTTAATTATGTGTGCCATTTCATGTGATTACCATATATTTTACGTATTAGAGATATGATTATTTTATCACTTAGTGATAGATGGCAGAACCTCCACAATTAAACTTTTGTGGTTCGGTGGTGCAAATGAACAATTAAACAAATCATAGTGTTGCACAGACATATATATCCACAGGAAATAAAAAAATAAATACATGAATCTGTAATTTTCCTTCTCACACTGGAACAACAATATGCAGGCATCCATAAATTTTAAAGTGGTTATAAAGGCTGAAGTTTTTTTTTACCTTCATACATTAGATGCATGAAGATACAAAAACCTTCAATGTGCAGCTTCCTCCTCAGCCCCATTATATTCACTTGAGCCCAATCTCGATCCAGCGATGTGCATGAGAGCAGAAGCTCTCCTGGGTCTCTGCCTTATCAACGGCTCCATTTGATGTAATTCACAACCAGTGAAAAGGGAGAGGGGTCAGGGCCGAGCTACACGCTGTGTCTCTCATAGACCTACAGAGACAGCTTGGAAACGAGCATGCAGGATTACCTCCAGAGCAAGCAGCTTGCTATGGGGGCACTCAGTGGTGAGGAGGGGTCAGGAGTGCCAGTGGATGACCTGAGAAGAGGAGGGTTGGGGCTGCTCTCTGCAAAGCCATTGCACAGAGCAGGTAAGTATGACATGTTTATAGTTTTATAGTTTGAATAAAGACACCAGTCCATCCAGCTTAACCTGAGTGAGTGTCTACAATTGTCCCTATCCCTTGCACACTCACATTGGTCCCTACCCTCAAGGAGCCCACAATCCAAGGTCCTCATTCATATACTAGGGCCAATTTTGGACAGAAGCCAATTAACCTACCTGCATGTCTTTGGATTGTGGGAGAAAACCAGAGTACCTGGAGGAAACCCACGCAGGCACAGGGAGAACATGCAAACTCCAGGCAGGTAGTGTCGTTGTTGGGATTTGAACCAGCAACCTTCTTACTGCTAGGTGAGAGTGTTAACCACTACACCACTGTGCTGCCCTTAGTTTGTTATCTAAAAAAATAAAATAAAAAAAACTGAACCTTTACAAATGCTTAAAGCTATATAAAAGAATGTGAGGCTGTACGTAAAGTAAAGAAGACCTACAAATTAACAATTAAAATTAGGCTGGGTTCACACTTATGCGATTGCAGACATTGCATGCGATTCGCACCTCATTCCTGTGCACATCAAATGCGATGTCTGTGCGATGCAAATTCAGCCATACATTTTGTATGGCTAAAATTCGCATTGCATTCACACCAAAATGGTGCAATACCCTTTTTTTTGGTCGGCACTGGAATACACATGCGATCCGATTCCATCCAATTCCACAGTTCGCACTACGTTCTGCAAACCGATTTGGTGGTGTCATTAACTTTATATTGACTCCTACAGTGGTTGACAGAGGGCAGTGTCAACTGCCTGTGATTCAGATGCAATGCGTGAACCCGCACAGGAATTGTTGTGGTTCCCGCATCACACCAGTGTGAACCTAGTCTTAGGTTTTTACTTTTCCATTGTCCATCAGTTTAAATTATACCTTTTTAATAAGCCTGTGTGTGGTATTTATTATCTCCGAAAAAATAAGTAAGGTAAATTATTGAAATGTCTCACATCTAACATAACCACATATACGCTTATAAAATATTCCCTAAGAACCTATTTTAGTCATATATTATATATATTTTTTTGTTATAAATAGCTTTTAAAAGATAAAAAGAACTAATATACAAACGTTTTGAAATTACTTTGATTTGATATTTATACTAATTGTTGCCATAGAGCTCAAAAATATATGTCTCATTAAGAAACACAAGGTGCCACAAACACAGAGATTTTAGTGTAAAATATTTACAAAGTGGTATTATAGATAAAAGACATCAACATTTTCTCTAGAATTGTGACACAAACATGAATAATTAAAAGCAGGCATCAGGGAAATATTTATAGATTTGTTTGTTTGTTTTTTTATTTATAAAATATGCAGATAATGATGTTGCCATATTTAAAGGATAAGATCACCTTTAAAAAAAATAAATGCACATATTTGTGCAGGTTAAAAAATGTGCATTTGTTGTTTATTTAAACAGGAACATGCAAAGCATTTGCACCCATCATTAGTGGAATGTGGGTGCAATATCAGGATTCTGCAGGCACTTTCTTCAGCTCTGTGCCCATACCACCATATAGGCTTTCAGTTACAAAGCTGCAGGAAGTGTCAATGGACTATGAGGGTGCTGTACAGTACCCTCCTAATTCCCTGAGAGTTGCAAGCCATCTGCTGTGGTGATAGATGGGATTTTTAGTTAATTCATTCACAAATTTCTGTGAATGAATAGGGTGAATGTTACATGTTGCACCTGTATTTAGAGTTGACTTGGTCTACCTTGCCTCTTCTGCCCTTATTAGCCAGCTGTGCTTTGGCCCTCTTAAGAACAAGGCTCTGAGCTTATGATAGATCTTACTACACTGGCACTGTATTATATTACCCTGTCACACAGTTCTGACCTTGCTAGCATGTCCCTTGATAACTCTAATGTTTGCTGCCTGTCACCCACCATAGCCTCTACCTGTCTTTGGAATATGCTGTTTGCCTGCCACCTGCTGTGACTTCTTTCTATCTCTGATTATGCTATTCCCTTACCTGTGGTTGTCCCTGTATTGTGATATTGTCTGCCATTTGCCCTGACTGATGCCTGTCTCTGGATTTTGATACTGGTTAGTGCCCGTTCACACAGGGGCGACGCGACTTGCAGCGCGACTCACAGACGCGACCTGCACACAACTTCAGCTGCGACTTGCAAAAGGACTTCTGTATAGAAGTCAATGCAAGCCGCCTGAAGTCGCCCCAAAAATAGTACAGGAACCTTTTTCTAAGTCGGAGCGACTTGAGTCGCTCCTATTAGAACGGTTCCATAGTACAGAACGGAGCACGACTTGTCAGGCGGCTAAGTCGCCTGACAAGTCACGGTAGTGTGAACGGGCACTTACACATGTGCAGAAACATTAGTCCACATCTGCCACTCCCAAAGTCCACAGTCGCTCTTATCTTTAATCTTTGCTCAGCTTGTTGTGCCATTTGACTATGACATTGCGTAGTAAGTCCTTGGTGCGGACCAGTATCTCCTGGCCTGCTTTCTTTAAGGAAATGGAGGCTGTTATAGCTGAAGTTACTCTAGCCAGCTACAGTATCTGACCTCTGGTACTGAGGTGTGCATTACACTGCATTAAGTGAGATTCCCATCCTGAAAATCTACATGGGTGTCTGGGCTTAAAGCCTGGTAGAAAATAAATTCAATGCACAGTTATTTTACTGAGAAAAAAAATAATTGCTGACAAAATAGCAATATGTATAATGGTTAGATAGTAATTACAATATGTTACAGAGTGTCCTCTGAAAGTACATTAGTAAATGTTATTATTGTCAAATAAAAAATGTTAATAAAGCGGAATGCTTATGATAAATTAACAATACCTACTATCAGTATCTAGAATCTCTGTATGATCGTGGGTATAGCGAGCTCCAGATGACGTCAAAGTGATGAAACGCGTAGGGAAGAGTCAACACACGTTCTTACATCACTTCCAGTCGTCTGTGTTAGTGTCAGCATTATATGCCTTATTGTTTTATGCTAAATATGAGTACATTTCCACACTTTTTTTTAATTAATAAAGAAGTTTTAATAATATTACACTCCTTTATATGGTATATGACTGGAGGACTACCAAAACATCTAAGACCGGCCAGCCTTTAGAGTGCTACACAGTGGCATATACTGTGAATGCCTCATACCCTAGGAGGGGAAGAAAACTCTGGTGAGTGCAACCATAATAGAAGCAGGGATAAGTCACGCATGCTGTGAACACCTTCTGAAGAGCGAATTAGATCAGCATATTTTTTCACCAGCACCAAGCACTTTATTGTACACTAATTATTTAATTAATGGGACTATAGTTTTTCATTGGATTTTTTCATTTAATTAATTTATTTTTATTTATATTTATCTATTTGGATCTATGTTCACAATTTACACTTTGTATTTATTTGTATATACTTATTTAAAAAGCTGTTTAGATTAATGTTTATCTTATGATTATAACCACAATAGTTGTTTATATTTAATCACAGAGTATGAGAACACATTTGATACAAGTAATTTTATAACACACTAGGAATATTTATTTTAGATTGAATCTAATGAACAGCATCACACCTACTTCACATTTTTAATTTATTTACCCCACTTAGGTGGCAGTAATTAGTAGAGGCAGCAGTTCTCCTAATTCTCCTTATATGTATGTATGTATGTATGTGTGTATATATATATATATATATATATATATATATATATATATATATATATATATATATATATATATATATACACACACACACCTTTTTTCCTATTGCACGGAATCATACATATTTATTTTATTTATTTATTTCTTCATGGGTATAGGATGACTATCTTAAGGGTGGCTTCCAGAATCTGATAGGCCCCCCAAGCAAATTCCCACATATGCAATCAGGGCCACTGATAGGGGGGGCCACCAGTCCTCATCGTAGGGGGCCCGAGCACACAGGGGGGCCACACAGGGAGGGGGATGAGCGACGGATGAAAATTTTGTCTCTCTTCCTCCAGCAGTTGAAAGCTGGTCTCTCCCCCATCCCTGCTGCCAGATTTTATCTGCTGAGAAAGAGACAGTCATCCCTCCCTAATCCCCCTCTCTGTGCCCCCCCCCCCTTTCAGTGCACACTCTAATGTTAGCTCTGCTCCTGAGTTTGTTACAGTGCTTTGAAAAATTATTCATACCCCTTGAAATTTTCCACATTTTGTCATCTTACAACCAAAAACTTATTTTTGGGTATGTCTCTACTAGCTTTGTACATCTTGGATTTAGGTCTGGATTTTGACTGGATCATTCTAACATGAATATACTTTGATCTAAACCATTCCATTGTAGCTCTGGCTGTGTATTTAGGACCGTTGTCCTGTTGTAAGGTGAACCTCGGCACCAGTCTCAAATCTTTTGCAGATTCTAACAGGTTTTCTTCTAATATTGCTCTGTATTTTGCTCCATCTACCTTCCCATTAACTCTGACCAGCTTCTATGTTCCTGCTGATGAAAAGTATCCCCACAACATGATGCTGCCACCACCATGTTTCACAGTGGGGATGGTGTGTTCAGGGTGATGTGCAGTGTTAGTTTTCTGCCACGCATAGTGTTTTGCTTTTAGGCCAAAAGGCTACATTTTGGTCTCATCTGACCAGAGCACCTTCTTCCATATTTGCTGTGTCCCTCACATGGCTTCTCGCAAACAACGAACATGACTGATCATTTCTTTCTTTCAAAAATGGCTTTCTTCTTGCCACTCTTCCATAAAGGCCGGATTTTTTGAGTGTATGGCTATGTCCTGTGGACAGATTCTCCCACCTGAGCTGTGGATCTCTGCAGCTTTTCCAGAGTTACCATGGGCCTCTTGGCTACTTCTCTGATTAATGATTTCCTTGCCTGGCCTGTCAGTTTAGGTGGACGGCATGTCTTCGTAGATTTGCAGTTGTGTCATACTCTTTCCATTTTCAGATGATCAATTGAATAGTGCTCTGTAAAATGTCCAAAGCTTGAAACATTCTTTTATAACCTAACCCTACTTTAAACTTCTCTACAACTCTATCCCTGACCTATCTGGTGTGTTCCTTGGCCTTCATAATGCTGTTTGTTCACTAAGGTTCTCAAACAAACCTCTGAGGGTGGACTCTATTTAATAATTAGGTGATTTTTGAAGGCAATTGGTTCCCCTAGATTTTATTTAGGGGTATCAGAGTAAAGGGGGCTGAATACAAATGCACTTTTTTGATATATTTTTGTAAAAAGTTTGGAAAACCATTTATGATTTTCCTTCCACTACACAATTATATTCCATTTTGTGTTGGTCTTGTATCACATAAAATCCCAATAAAATAAAATACATTTACGCTTTTGGTTGTAACATGACAAAATGTGGAAAATTTCAAGGGATGTGAATACTATTTTAAAGTAAAAGTACTTTTTTAAAGGCACTCTGCAACTTTGTTTTTCCCCCCTCTGTCTTTCTGATCCCGGTGCTCCAACTGCCCAGCCTGTATATTTTTGTTTCATCTCATTTTCATTTTTATTTATTAACTCAGTTTTGTCTTTTAGATTTTTGTCTGCTAATAATTTTATTGTATTTATAGGGAAATATAGATTTAATATTTTCTTGGGGGGGCTGTCAGGTAGTCTGTATGGCACCCCACAATTTCCATTAGCAGCCTTGTATGCAATACAAGGGATGTGGCTATAAGGCCCTTGTCCCCATTAACATAATCCAATTGAAAAGTACTCATTGAGGGAATGTGGCTATGTGGTATGGTTCAACTGTGCTTCCATTTCCAGACCAGCCAAGCTGTATTCCTCAATAAGGGTCTGGTATGGATTTTGGGGGGATCTCTCATTTAGTGGTGGTATTTTTTTGTGTTAAATTTAAAGGGTTAAGTCCTGCTGTTCCATAATTTCACGTGCAGCTTTAAGGCATCTCCAAGCATGTTATTTAAATAATTTGTGTGTTTTCAGTCTTGCCCTTTAATCCACCATCAAATATCCAGTATTTAATTTTTTGCATTAACCAGAAAATATATCAAGATTCAGCTCTCATAGACTTTAATAGGATCATTGTTGAAGGGCTTGCTACTGTATTAATAAAACCAGCTGTGAACTGAACCATGCCTACTTCACTCATTGCTAAAATCAGTTTGTGCAATAGAGCCAGTTAAGATGAGGGTAATGTTAGGTTGAGTAAACTTCCAAACACACACCCCTGGGGAGTAAGAAGGACTGATTTGCCCATCAGATTGTCTATGAATATGAGGATTAACCCCCAATAATTGTTGATTATGAGGCTATCCCAAAACAGGTGAAAGAATGAAGCCTGTGTAATAAGACACTTAGGTCATGTTGGGACTGTGTTATTAGAATATTTTTTTCCTGACAGGACTTCTTACCACCCAAGTCTGAAATACTAATTAACCAAGTCACACAGGATTTATGAGCATTCGTTTTGGCATCCGCTAGCCAACAGTAACTATCTTTAGTTAAACCTTTTCCTGTACCAATTGCATTAAAGTGGTTGTAAACCCTTTTTTATAATTTTATGCTACAGGTAAGCCTATATTAAGGCTTACCTGAAGCTGCCCAGGATAACTCCTAAACCTGCACTTTTTAGGAGATATCCCCTGTCCCCTGCATGTTCCGATGTCATCGGCATGTGCGCACTGGGGCAAACTGAAGCAATGGCACCTATGTGCCGTTGCTTTAGTCTGCATGCCGTTACCGGCGCCTCCCACACGCATGCATGGGAGTGATGTCATCGCAGCTCTGGCCAATCACAGCGCCAGAGCCGAGATACCCGGAAATAACTCCAAGATGACATGTCGATGGCCGGAGTGGGAGACGTGGACCACTGCGGGGGGCTTTGATCTGAGGTAAGTAATATATAATGAGCTAATATGCTAGTATGCTATGCTCATGCTAAGCTCATCATGCTTTTGTCTTTGAGGGGTCTTTTTTTTGTTTTTGTTTTTTTTTACAAGGGTTTACTTACTCTTTAAAGGTATTGTAAATTGTATTTTGTATTGCATGTCTCAGATGAAAACACTAAACCAGATTGCAAGCAATTGAGCTGCAAGTTTGGAAATGATTGCTAAGCTATTGCTAGACTTGCCAGGCTTTACAAGTTTGTTGCACTATTGCAGCAAGTCTGTAATGAAGTCCTGGTTTAGTTTAGACACCACAGGAGTCACTGTGACTTGCAGAGCTTTTGCCATGGACTCACCTCTGCAACTTTGCTCTTCCCATGCCCTGTACACACGATTGGACATTCCGACGACAAAATCCATCACATTTTTTGAGACGTATTTTGGTCCAAACTTGCCTTGCATACACACGGTCGCACAAAGTTGTCAGAAAATCTGATAGTTCAGAACGAGGTGGCGTAGAACTCGTACAACAGGACTATAAAGAGGGCAGTAGCCAATAGCTTTCGTCTCATAAATTATTCTGAGCATGGATGGCACTTTGTCCCTCGGAATTGTCTACACATGACCGGAATTTAAATGATCAGATTTTGTTGTTGGAAAATTTTAGATCCTGCCCTCAAACTTTGTATGTCGGAATCGGATGTTCCGACAAGAAGATCCGATCACACATTTTCCATCGGAAAGTCTGAACGTGTGTACAGGGTCATGCAAATTTAATACAAATTGAAAAAGTGACAACTAGAACTTGTGCTTCAAGCGCTCTGCAAGTGTACAACTTACCAATGAAAATGTGCAGCAAGTTAACAAAACTTACAATTCAACACTGTACCAAATTTGTGGCAAGATATCCCTGATATATGGGAAAGTGGTACATAGTAGTTCAATAGTTGAGAATAATATTTGTCGATCCAGTCTCTCATATATGTGTTTTTTATAAATATAGAAGAGAGCATGGTAACCCTACTTATAGTATCTTGCCCTTAAGGTGTTCATAAACTAACCATCTGGATCCAAATAGGGAAGTAAAGCAGCTGAGCATTATGTACACTATTTTTATTAAATCAACTGGATAATTAAGAAAGTTGTGCTACCAAATAGTACTTGGTCCAACGGGGCATAGTTAAAGAGATGTGATGTGAGAAATTAAAAACAATTGTGTTACCAACAATGTAACAGTTGGCTACCAATATATAATTGTGATTAAACACTTTATGACAATGTGCTACTAATATATGACTGTGATTAAACACTTTGTGGCAATTTCAAAGAACAAACAATCCTATGCAGTATAGTCTGTAGACTGCTGTGATTTGTGGCACCTGGATACAAAACTTCATAGGTCATCAAAGAAAAAATGATTAGATGATTTTGTTCTGTTCCTCAGTGGTTAAAGCAAAGAGCGCCACTTACCAGATCAGGTGGATCTCAAATTATAGAGATCATACGAGCACACACAGGAGGGGTGGATTCAGCAACAGATGAAACGATCAGCGATACCGATATCCTTCCTCCTAAGGGGAACACTCCATGCAAGGGTGTATTTTATTAAATAGAAGAAAGAGGCTTCATGGTGCAGTACTCAAGAAACTTTTTCCACTGGCACTGACATCAGACACGAGCACCCATGACTTCAGCCAGTCAGCTAATGCGTGGTGACGTCAAGACCTATAGCTCCGCAGGTGGTGACATAAAGACCTATAGCTCCACGGGTGGAACATTTCCTGTCTGACTTTCTGATGGGAAATGTTTGATGACAGTGTCAGGGCTGGCTTAGCCCTTCCTTCGCTGGGCTGGCTGCTCAGCTGTCAGCTAATTGCCAGCTCTCATCTCTCTCCACAGTTACCCAGCTGTTCCTGATCCTGCTCGTCTGACCTGCCTACTTAAAGCTGTCCAGCTCACTGCATCTCTGCCTTCGCCTTGGTCACATCACAAGAAACCATCTCTTGCATTCCTGTTTGAAGACTGGCTTGTTGACATCCCTTCTGGCTCCTTATCCTGCTTGCTGTTCCTCCACTTGGATTCCTGACTTCTAGCCTGGCTAATTACCCAATCTGGTTATTGAACTCTGGCCTGGCTGACTACTCGATCCAGTTACTGGACTCTGGCTATGCTTTGACTACGCTTACACTATTTACCTTTTTATTTTTTATTAATAAACAAGTCTGATTTAATTGTACTTCTGTCTCTGTCTGGTTCATGGTTTCTGACAAACAGGCTGTTGGCAGTAAATCCAACCATATACTGTATGTACGCTTTGTCGGACAATTGTTGTCGGACTTTCCGCTAACAAATGTTGTCTAGCATGTTTTCAAATTTTCTGCGGACAAATGTGTGTTGTCAGATTTTCCTAGCGTGTGTACACAAGTCCATCAGACAAAAGTACAAAAGTACAAACACACATTCTCAGAAGCAAGGACGAGCCGGAAGCGGTCAGTCTTGAAAAACGAGCATTCGTAATGGAGATATCACATTTTTGATGCGGCAAATTATTAAATCTAGAAATTCAGAACACATTCTCTTCTTCTTTATAATGGGATAATAATGAAGCTGCTTTGCTAGTGATATTGACAGTTGCCAAAAGTATTAAATTTTTTTTTTCTAGTGATCTTCAGAATAATATTTATATTTTTTTCTAGTGATCTCAGAATACTATTTTTTTGGGTCAAGTTACTACAACACCATTATTATCTCATAGTTTTTAAGCTCAAAGCTACAACTATGTTGGTGTCCCTTGTTAATTTTACATTGTATTTTTGAAATGTACCTGCCTACTCACAAACAAAATGTCCTTTTTTTAGGTAAAAACACATAGCCAAGTATTTTTCCCCAAAAAAATGTTTGGTTGAATAGGGAGCACAAGGTCATAGAAAAATCAAGAGGAATCCAACGATGGAGAAACAGTTTGAATTGGTCAAGTATTTATACCCCAGGGCAGACATCAATTATGTGAATTTCAAAATGGTAACCTGAGGAGTCAATTTAATAGGGAGCACAATACAGTCCCGGACTCCTGAGAGATTGAGAGCAGCAGCAGATGACATATATGTCCAGAGGCTGTGGTCTTCCAACAGCCTACGTTTTTACCAGACCAGACCGAAACCCAGGCCATCACTCTCAACACTTCCTTCCACACAAATAAACTAAATAAAAAAATGCATTCTCTGCACAAAAAAAGAAGATTAACTTAAATCATATTTTTTTAAATAAACAAAAAGAAATTTAGAAATTGTAGTGCTGAAATTCCCCAGGCCAGCAGGCTTGTTGGGGGTGTTGGGGCTGCCTTAGCCACAGTCTGCCATGTTGCTGTGGTGGGTGGGGTGGCTGTGGTGTCTGTGAAGTTGGTGGAGGATTGTGCTCTAATTTGCATATGTGCATTTTTTTGCAAATTTGGCCCCTCCTCCCCTTGTTGAGGAGCTGCAGTATCATCTCCTCACTCATACTGCATTGGCCCTCCTCCATATCCTTCAGCTTATTTGCCGTCATACATCCAAATGCCTCCTGTGCATCTGGTGCCATGCTAATGGCACTTGTTGCATGCCTGAGGAAGTCAGCCATGGCATCATCCAGGTTTCTGCTCTTCCTGGCCCTTTTAGTTGGAGGGCGTAGGGGAGGAATCTGGGACTCAGTCTGGCTGCTGAGCAGGGGCTCCTCCAGATTGAGACTTTCCTGTGTGAAAATGGGACATATTTGTAGGTTTTTGGTCATCAATCACACACAATTTTGAGTTCATGACTGTTGCAAATTGAATGTTAACAAATAGAAAAGACTATCGTTCTGACCCCAGCATTTTTCATTCTTGTCCCAATCATTTTTGGCCACTACTGTCTATTGATATGTATACCACTTTGTTAAAGCAGAAATTTGGGATCAATAACATCTAGTTAACATTATTAAATTTTTGTCTACAAATATGTTCAACAATGCTATACCTGGGTCAAGCTGGGCTCCTCCACATCTTCTTCCTGTGTATAAGGACCAGGGTGGACCTCAGGAGCTGTGTCATCAGCCGATGTGGAAGGAAGCATTGAGAGTGATGAGCGTGGTTTGGTTTAGTCTGACAAAAAAAACTCAGGCTGTTGTAGTACCACAGCCTGGGGACATATATGTCACCTGCTGCTGCTTCGGATCTCTGGGATTTCATGACCTTCTTGCATTCCCTATTATAGGTACTACGCAGGCTACCAATTTTGGCCTTCAAATAATTGATGTCTGCCATTGGATACAGAGGCTTCACCAATTCCAACAGTTTCTTCATCGCTATCTTCCTCTTGTTTTTATTGGAGTAATCCCTGCTTTTGACTTGCCATAGACATGCCAGCTCCCAGTATTGCTGTATGAATTCAGGTAAAAAATCTGGGGCTGAATTTATCCACCATTTTACCTGCAAGACACAACACAAGACAAACCCTAATGTCAGTAACTCATAATCTGGTCCCAATATAGGCCTTAATCTATAAGCAGTATAGGCCACTAACCACTGATGCCTCAATTTACAATTGTACCTTTGTTTTAGCTTTCCTTTTGGCGATGTTGATCGTTCCTCCTCCACTCCCAGATTGTTCCTACGACCGTTACATCAACTATGCGTTATGGCTTTATATACACTGATCATGCATGAAACTCCGCCCCTGTCCTTCTTTCTAGTGTATTCCCCTCCTCTTCTCTTTTGGGGGAGTGGGAGAGCAAATGGTGGTGAGACAGCAGGTGTGTGCTGAGAGCAGCAATGAGGAAAGCCTGGAGAAAGAAACTTCCAGCTCCAGGAGAAGGCCGTAAATGTAGTTTGAAGAAATGGTGGAGATGGTGGACATTTTACTGAGGACAGACCATGATGGGAATCATGGACCTTACAGAAACCCAAATGGCAGAAAAGCCAGATCATGGCTAAAATTGTGAGAAGTCTGCACAGCAATTTTGAGGTACGACCAACCAAGGATCAGTTGAGAAACACTGGTCAGACCTTAAATTGAGAGAGGAAGATCAGTATAGAAAGATCAGGAAAGTGCTACGAAAAAGTAAGTATTTGTCGTGTGTTCCTATTATTATTACTTTTGTGCTGGTCCATGTTCTTTTCTTTACTGTTGTACAATTTTAAATTTTCTTGGACACAGTAATCATTCGTGGGACATTAAACATCGTTCGATCGACCACTAATACTTCATTTTTGGGAGATGCAGGTTCAATGCATTTGTTATGGCCTATTTTGATTAAAATAAGTTCAGATTGTTGTCTAGATGTGTTTGAAATTATAATGAAATGTCAACTTTATATAGTGTCAGTAGAGGACACTTACGGATCTGGACGCAGGAGCACTAGTGTGGGACACCATAACACGCTTGTTATGGTGTCCCACGCACGTGCTCCAGAAGATACTAAGGGTATCTCCATGTGTGAAACTTGCACAAAACAGGTAAGTATTCCTGCTTTTGAAAGGGAAAAATTGTGTATTTAGCTTGGAACTCTGCCAAAACAGACATATTCATATTACTATTTCTAGCCTAACATATCTATCTGCTACGTATACCTTTTTTGTATTTAGAAGAGGGACATCTGAGCTGTGTGTGGACACCAGTAACCCAGCACCTTCTGAAGATTCAGAAAGTCAACTCACCACACACCCTAAAGTTGTTGATGGTGATGTGCAAGAAGTGCTGTGTGGAAATGTTGTTGACCATAGGTCAGTGTCTGAGACCACAGCTTCAATAATCAATGTATGCCTGCATATTTCTAATACATGGTGTGTGTTTTTTTTAGGTGATGTGGATGTTGTGGAAGACCAAAATCACTTCAGCAGTGCAAGTGCACAAATCCTTATCAGTGAGCTCCTAGTTTGCAATAGGGAATTGGAGAAAATGAAAGAAAGCATCCTTGATGTATAAAACAGAGTTATCAACAACATCAATATTTTATCGAAAATCTAAAAACCAAACGTGTTTTATTTTTGTCGTTATGTTGTACATGTGTTTTTAAAGTTTTAAATTGATTACAATTGTGTTGGTTCATGCCCAGATGTCTATTGAAGCAGCACCTGAAAATGGAAAAAGTAGTGCAGGAACTACTTTTGAAAATTGTTCTGGCGTCGCTAATTAGTGTCGCACAGATTGGAACAGTGCCCTTGCCTCAAATTGGCTGTGACTTGTCATTCTATTTTAGCTATCAAATCACATGAACATCCCCATTGAGAACATCCGTTTTGATGATGAAACGCATCTGGGAGGACGTGCAGTGACGTCACTGCGCTACTGATGAAGGAGGAAGGGCTCCATATGTGCCGGCTGGCATCTTTGTTTTTGAATGTCTTCACTATCTGCAATATTGTGAGTACCATTTGCTTTTAAATAAATTTAGTGTTAAATGCAGCATTACTCTATGGTCCTTCTTTAATTTATATGGTCCATGCCGCCCCGAAACACAGTTTTCTGAGTCCAAGGGTTTATCACTATCCACCTGGAGGAATCTTGCGGTGTTGGTCCAGTCTCGTTGTGAAAAGACTGAGGCCTGCGTACACACGGGCGGATTGTCTGTCCAACTTAGTCCGCTGAACCGTGTTTCAGCGGACAATCCGCTCGTGTGTGGGCTTCAGCTGACTTTTTCAGCGGACTGTCTGACGAACAAAGTCTTACGGAATTTCCGTAATTTTGTCCGTTCAAACTTGGTTTTGTCCGTCCAAACTTGGTTTCAGCGGACAGTCCGCTCGTGTGTAGGCAAGTTGGACGGACTAAGTATGGCGCATGCTCAGAAAGGATTTACACGGCCGAAGGTTGCATTGCAGTGTATAGAACGTCGTTTTTCTAGTCCCGTCGTACGTGCTGTACACGTCATCACGCACGCTTTCAGCGGACTGTCTGTTCATCGTGTGTGGTCAAGTCCGTTCATTCAAATTTTGAATGGACTGTCTGTCGGATTGTCTGATGAACTTAGTTGGGCAGACAATCCGCCCGTGTGTACGCGGCCTAAGGCTGTGTTTATATGAATGCTGTCCAAATCTCAACCATCTGGTAAGCGGCTCTGATAACGGTGGTGGGATTCACTTTGTGTTACTGAGCACAGCGGTGGTCTAACGAAGATTTGGATGCATTAAAGTGGAAGTAAACCCATCGATTTAAACAGTTAAAAAAAAAGGCATGCCGGGAATGCTAACTGCACATTGGCTGTGCTCTCAGCCAAACTATCAAACCATCCAATGGCTGGTGTCATAACAAATCACATGTGCAGCACCATAGCAGTTGAAGATTAAACAGCGACAAAGATGGCAGCTTCCTTGGCTGAAAACGATAGGGGAGTTTACTTCCACTTTAAGAGACTGTTTATTTCAACTTATCAGCACTTTGCCTATTTATGAACTACAAAAGCACATTTCTCATTTATGTCTTATTTGGAACAAAAATTATTTATCATTTATTTTAAGCTTGCTATTGGTATTATTATCATTATGGTGGTTTTGGTTTTGTATCAATCAATTGGATTTATATTAGCACATATAATCTAACTTCATTGTGGAGTTTTGCTACCATTATCATCTTGGTGATTTTACTGCGTGTTGTGCAATTCAGATTTTAACTTATTTTTATACACGCAAGTACAAAATATTTTTTGCATAATACTTTTCTTTATTGGTGGCGCAATATTGATAAGATGCTCATGCCCTATCCAGATCAAGTCAATCCACTTGGACCCTCACGGTCGTTATATAATTCTACAGGGCTCATACTTGTCTAATCCTGTAACGATCATCAACATCTATGCCCCCAATTCGGGTCAGGTTCAATTTCTTACTGATGCTTTAGAACGCTTACAGAGATTCTCCCACTCCTTCACAGTAATAGGAGGTGACTTTAATGCTGTGCTCTCTCCCACCTGAGACAGGAAATCTCTATTCCATGCCACACCATCCTCCGTCTCAAACTCCCTGGCCACCTCCTTCTGAAAACTGGTCCAAACACATCACATGTTTGATGCATGGCGAATCAAGCATCCCTCAGGTAGGCAATTTTTGTTCTATTCTCCCCCTCACAAGATGTTCTCTAGATTGGATTACTTTCTTGTTACTGCTCCCTTGCTGTCACACACAGTGGTGTCAGACCTGGGTCCAATAACCTGGTTGGATCACGCTCCCCTGACCTTAGACTTAAGCCTTTCAGCTGCATTTCCCAGGAAATGTAATTGGAGACTTAATGAATCCCTGATTAAGCACCCTGAAACTAACAATAAACTTGTGTCGGCCCTAACTGAATATTTCCACTTGAACATGGGTTCTGTGCCCAGCCCGTCCACTCTTTGGTAGGCTCACAAGGCTTTCTTCCGAGGGCAGTGTATTGCTGTGGGCTCGCAAAGAAAAAAGGACACAGCTTTCTTAAAATCCTCTCTATTGTCTGAGCTTCAAGCTGCAGAATGAGCTTTGCTTCGTTCCCCCACGATGGGCCGGCTGCGCGCGGTAACCTTTCTAAGACACAGAGTAAAATCCCTAGACTTGTCGAATATAGATAAATCGCTCCTGTGGGCTAAGAAAAAAATTCTATGAATTTTCAAACAAGACTCACAGGATGCTAGTCTCCAGACTCAACCCAACTCCTTCCCGGACCACAGCAAACACCCCCATGGGACCCCCACCTTTTGCCCACAGACCATGACTCGGGTATTTGGTGAATTCTATGACAAACTATATAATTGTCTTACCCCCAGTCACCACCCTCCATTTGACATGGCAGCTTTTGAGGAGTTTATGTCAGACTTGAAACTACCTAAGCTATCAGACTCAGATGTGCAAACATTAAATGCCCCATCTCAGAAGAAGAATTAACTAGCACTGTCAAGTCTCTTCCAACTCACAAAGCCCCTGGCCCGGACAGCCTTCCCTATTTTTATTATAAGACCTTTCTCCCAATTCTGTCAACACACCTAGTATCCCTGTACAATTCTCCCCTCCAGGCCAACCCCCCCCACCAACAGTTTCTCCACTCCTACATCACGGTCATACCAAAGCTGGACAGGGACCCAACTCTTCCAGACAATTATAGGCCAATTGCGCTTTTAAATTCAAACTACAAGCTATTTACAAAAATCCTGGCCAACCGATTATCACAATTCCTGACAAAACTAATTGACAAAGACCAGGTAGGCTTTTTTCCTACTAGACATGCAGGAGATAACACACGGCGAACCAAAGACCTTATTGACATGCTGAACAGAGTCCGTCGCCTCGCCCTGATTCTTAGCCTAGATGCCCAAAAGGCATTTGACAGATTAAGCTGGCACCATATGTTCGCAAACCTTACTAAATTTGGGCTTCAGGGTCCCTTCCTCCAAGCCTTAAAACCCTATATTCCAATTCCCTCTTCTCAGGTCTGATTAGCTTCCTTCACTTCCCAAACATTCCCCATGTCAAATGGAACTAGGCAAGGCTGCCCTCTTTCCCCACTCCTCTTTATTCTATGCCTAGAACCCCTAGCAGAGGCTATCAGATCACATCCCGACATAAAAGGGGTTCCCATGCGTCAAAGGGAATATAAGTTGTCCCTATTTTGATGTTCTCCTCACCCTGATTAAACCTCATATTTCCCTCCCGTCCTTGCACGTCCTATTATCTCAAGTTATCACCTTATCAGGTTATAAGGTCAACACTTCTAAAACAGAAGCCCTACCCCTTCACCTACCTCCGGATGAACTCCTAAAACTAAAAAGCTCTTATCCCGACCGTTGGTGCACTACATCCCTCAAATATCTGGGGGTACAACTTACGACATCTTACTCCTCCCTGTACTCGACCAACTATCTACCTCTGTTTAAGTCTATAAATGCTATGTTAACTCGATGGAATCTCCTCTCGCTATCCTGGATAGGTAGGATTAACATGCTGAAGATGTCAATCATGCTGAAACTATTATATTTTTTAAACACTCCCTGTCCCCATCCCAATGGCTCAGCTAAAAATACTTAAGAGGTGGTTCCTCGGCTTTATTTGGAGGGGCAGGGCCCATAGAGTTGCCAGCTCGGTTATCTTCTCCCCCAAAGGTCAAGGCGGTATGTGTGCTCCAGAAGTTTATAAATATTATTTGGCCTCCCACCTACGTGCGGTGGTGTCCTGGTCCAGTCTGAGACTGGACAGAGATAGAGATGGGCTCCCTATGTCTGACCCATCCATGCTCCCTAGTCTGGTCTCCCAATGTAGCGTCAGACCCCAAACTTCAAGACCTCTGTCTGGGCCCCATGTTGTTCTCACTCAGGATATGGCGCTCCTGCCTCTACAAATTTGCTCATTCATCTCCTTACCCCCCCCCCCCTTTCTAACATTTTTTAACCCCTTAATCCCTGACAGTCTCTCACATGCCCGTATGTTCAAACAAGAGAGGGACTGTTCCAACTCCGCAATTTAGTTCACCCAGTCACACATAAAATTAGACTCTTCCCAGCCCTTCAATCAAAAAGCCAAATCCCAAGCCACCTGAGGTATTCATATCTCCAAATAACCCACTATTTTTCAAAACTCTCTCCCACCCTTACACTCACCAAACTGACGCCCATTGAACTTACATGATCTCAAGGCCCGTATCAGGCACAACTCATCTCTAGCATATACCAAATACTCCAGGAGAAGACACCACTCACAGCACACTCTCATTCCTACATCAACAAATCACGGTTCCCCAGTGGTCCAAAATTTGGTCCTCAACCTCTAAAATATCTAGATCTGTGTCACAGAGAGAGACAGCATATAAAGTCTTATTGTTTTGGTACAGGTCCTGAGGTCATCCATCGTTACGACTCTTCCCTCTCTCCTATGTGCTGGAGGTGTGGGAAAGCCAGAGGGACCCATTATCACATCTTTTGGCAATGTGATCTGATCTCCCTCTTTTGGTCCATGGTATCACTAATGCTTCAACAGATACTTACCACCCCTATCTCATTGGATCCAATTCATATTCTCCTAGGTCTCCCCTTCCCCGGCGTGGGAAAGGCTGCGGACAAACTTGCTTCTTATATCACAATTGCAGCTAAAAGAGCTATACCCTCTAGCTGGTTATCCACTCAACCCCCAACTCAAACCCAGCTGGTTCAAAGTATCAAGGATATACGCAGAATGGAGCACATGATGGCTATGGTAGAGGATACGATTGACGGGTTTGACAAGATCTGAGCTCCTTGGGACAACTCTGCCTTCGGTCTGCCTTCTTAGATTATTATGCCCCTTGTCACCCTGTCATCAATCTACTCCTAGCTCTCCCTGCTGTACTTCCACCCTACTGTATCTAACTTTAAATTTAACCCTTCTCCCCTTCCCTGCCTGGTAGAAATCCAGCATATACCTTATTCCTTGGGAAGAGATCCATATGTTTGAAATCTCCAATCTGTCAGACAATCAACATAATGTTAATGGCTTTAAACCTATGTTCTAATTACTGCATTATGTATCCACAATATATATTTGATTTCTTTCCCTCCTCTATCTTAATTTTTCCTTTTTATTTTTATTTTTATTTTCTTATTATTCTTTTGTTGGTGAAGTGTGCTTCAGAAATTCAACTAATTTTGCCCGATATGTTTGTATCTGTTATTAAGTAAATTTTTACAATAAAAATACAATTTATAAAAAAAAAAGATTATTCTGCTGCCGGTGTAATCATTCCCCAGCGGATAGAGAGGATCTCAATAATCCAAGCTGCCTTAATCCGGGGAGATCTGAAGTCCATTTGATTGGTACAGAACTGACCGGAGCAGAGCGAGAAAAAGCAGAGTGAGTGGAGGCAGGTACTCTAGGTAACATCCAGGTAGGACAGATCTGCTGAGCCACTTTCTCTCCCTTGCACTCACATAGGCATCGGTCCATCTGAATTATAATGGAGATGAAAACTTCCAGGGAGCTTGGTATACCGGCTTGGGCTAGTTCATGCTTTTATACTTCGGACAGGCCAAGACGAGAATAATGCTGCAGGGCTGCACTATTCCACTGGGTATCTGCGCTCCAACGTCTGAAGTCCATAATATAGTCCTTGACTGCTCAATGGCCTTGCTGGAGTGCATAGAGGGCAGCCTCTGGAGTGGAAGTCCTCTGGAGAAGGTTTGTAAAGAGTCCATTATAACATGGTGATCTTCTTGCAGATGGTGGGCCCAGGACTGTGGTTCTCCCCACAGCAGAGAAATAACAAACCCCACCTTGGTGGCCTTTTGAGTAAGCGTCATTGCATTGAGAAATATAGTTTGCAGGTATTGCAGAATGATCGAAACGTATTCCCGGTCCCTGGAAAACGTCTACAGTATGAGGACCCTTGGCTCTAGAGAGCACATCATTGCTGCAGGCGTAGTAGTGGTCTCTGAGAATATCCGGCCAATAGAAGGGTTAGCAGGGGCGACCAAGAGTTGCTGTCGCTCTTCCAGATGCACATAACTGTCCTGGAGAGATTTCACCACTTGAGCAAGAGCTGAGAGATGTTGGCAAACTTCACCTGTGTGAGAGGTCCCTCTTGCAGGCTCAGGCATGGTTGTTTTATACTGACACGTACCTTGGAGGTGAGCCTGACAGGCAGAGGGAGACCTCTCATTAAGGATGAGCCGAACACCCCCCCCCCCCCGGTACGGTTCGCACCAGAACCTGCGAACAGACCTAAACTTCGTAGAACCCTATTAAAGTCTATGGGACTCGAACGTTCAAAATCTAAAGTGCTAATATTAAAAGCTAATATGCAAGTTACTGTCCTAAAAAGTGTTTGGGTTTCCGTTACATCAAAGGGGGGCAGGGTCATCCACACATCATTGGGGAAGCTAGGCTTCCCCACTTGAGTCAGATGGGGCGGGGCCAGGCGATGGGTGGCCCCGCCCTCCTCATATTAGAAATGCCATGCTGCCGGGATCCCGCAGTGTCTCTGACAGTGGAGACAGAGGAAGGATGGATGGACTGCACTGCGCTGGACTAGAGGGAGAGATCACCCGTCGCTGGATCAGATCAGCCATCGCTGGACCCCGGAGAGATGATCATCTGTCACTGGATAGCAAGAGTGGATTACCACCACTGGAATCTTTTTTTATTTTTTTTATTTTGAATAAAGGATTTTTTCAAAAGTGTGTTTGTCTTATTTAACAATTTTTTACACTTTCTTTGTGAAATGGTAGGGGTACTTTTGTACCCCCTTACCACTTCAAATAGGGTGGTGGGATCTGGGGGTCCCCTTGATAAAGGGGGCTTCCAGATTCTGATAAGCCCCTCACCCGCAGACCCCCACAACCACTGGCCAGGTTTGTGGGGATGAGGCCCTTGTCCCCATCAACATGGGGACATGGTGCTTTGGGGGACCCCAAAGCATCCTCCCAATGTTGATTGCATGTGGCCTGGTATGGTTCAGGAGGGGGGGCACTCTCTTATCCCCCCTCTTTTCCTGTGGCCTGCCAGGTTGCGTGCTCAGATCAAGGGTCTGGTATGGATTTTTAGGGGGAACCCCACATCAAAAAAAAATTTACATTTCATGCGGAGTTCCCCTTAATATCCATACCAGACCTGAAGGGCCTGGCAATTGAATTTGGGGAAACCCCACGCTTTTTTTTTTTAATCAATGACTTTCAATGATGCATTGATACACCCAGGTCCCCAAACCCTTTTTAGGACAGTAACTTGCATATTAGCCTTTAAAATTAGCATTTCTCCCATAGACTTGTACAGGGTGTTCCCAAATTGTTCACTGTTCGCCGAACAGGCAAACAGGCAATGTTCGAGTCAAACATGAGTTCGAATCGAACTCGAAGCTCATCCCTACCTCTCATATGGCTCTGGTTCCGGGATCACTGGAGTTCAATGGGTTATGAGGGCCTGCAGGGTTCGCTTGGCTGAGATGTTGCCAGCTGGCAGGGACAGGAACAGACTTGATTGTTGTGGATACAGGTATGCTGAGAGGCAGCAGGCAGATGCTCACATGTGCAGGACAGCAGGCAAGTGGGCACAAGCACAGAATGGCAGGCAGGAGCAGGGTCAGACAAGCCAGGTCACAACAGATGATCAATCAGGCAGAAGCGGCAGGCAGAGAATGGTTAAAGTCCAGGCAGGATTGGTAACAGGAGGTCAGGCAAATGGAAAGCCAGAGCAGGGTCAAGGCAAGCCAAAGGTCAGGACTGGAGACAGCAGCGAGGTCAGGAAGCTGGGTAAATACTGGATCAGATGCGGGTTCAGGATCAGGTTACAGGATGAGCTGCAGATCAAACAGCAAGCATACATTCCGAAGAGGCCCATTTTAAAGATCACTGGGCACCCAGCAGTGTCACCGTGCATGATCTCTGCAATCTGTGAATGCGTATGCGCATTGGCACAAGTCTGTTCACTACTGGATGCTTGTGAGCTGGGACGCATCTCAATGGATCAGTGTGCCTTCGATCAGTTGCAGTGCTATGCCTGGCGCGTCCATGACAGGTGGCCAGGCCCTAAATCGTTATGTACAGTATCTCACACAAGTGAGTACACCCATCACATTTTTGTAAATACTTTACTATATCTTTTCATGTGACAACTCTGAAGAAATTACACGTTGCTACAATGTAAAGTAGTGAGTGTACAGCTTGTATAATGTTGTCAATTTGCTGTCTCCTCAAAATAACTCAACACACAGCGATTAATGTCTGAACCACTGGCAACAAAAGTGAGTACACCCCTAAGTGAAAATGTCCAATCTAGGCCCAAAGTGTCAATATTTTGTGTGGTCACCATTATTTTCCAGCACTGCCTTAACCCTCTTGGGCATGGAGTTCACCAGAGCTTCACAGGTTGCCATTGGATTCCTCTTCTACTCCTCCATTATGACATCACGGAGCTGGTGGATGTTAGAGACCTTGCGCTCCTCCACCTTCCATTTGAGGATGCCCCACAGATGCTCAATAGAATTTAGGTCTGGAGACATGCTTGGCCAGTCCATAACCTTTACCCTCAGCTTCTTTAGCAAGCCAGTGGTCATCTTAGAGGTATGTTTGGGGTCCTTCTCATGTTGGAATACTGCCCTGTGGCCCAGTCTACGAAGAGAGGGGATCATGCTCTGCTTCAGTATGTCACAGTACATGTTGGCATTCATGGTTCCCTCAATGAACTGTAGCTCCCCAGTCACAGAAACACTCATGCAGCCCCAGACCATGACACTCCCACCACCATACTTGACTGTAGGCAAGATACACTTGTCTTTGTACTCCTCACCTGGTTGCAGCCACACACACTTGACACCATCTGAACCATATAAGTTTATCTTGGTCTCATCAGACCACAGGACAAGGTTTTAGTAATCCATGTCCTTAGTCTGCTTGTCTTCAGCAAACTGTTTGCGGACTTTCTTGTGCATCATCTTTAGAAGAGGCTTCCTTCTGGGAAGGCAGCCATGCAGATCAATTTGATGCAGTGTGCGGCATATGGTCTAAGCATTGACAGGCTGACCCCCGACCCCTTCAACCTCTGTAGCAATGCTGGCAGCACTCATACATCTATTTCCCAAAGACAACCTCTGGATCTGACACTGAGCACGTGCACTCAACTTCTTTGGTCAACCATGGCGAGGCCTGTTCTGAGTGGAACCTGTGCTGTTAAACTGCTGTATGGTCTTGGCCACTGTGCTGTAGCTCAGTTTCAGGGTCTTGTCAATCTTCTTATAGCCTAAGTCATCTTATGTAGAACAACAATTCTTATTTTCAGATCCTCAGAGAGTTCTTTGCAATGAGGTGCCATGTTGAACTTCCAGTGACCAGTATGATTGAGTGAGAGCGATAACACCAAATTTAACACACCTGCACCCCATTCACACCTGAGACCTTGTAACACTATTGAGTCACATGATATCTGGGAGGGAAAATGGCTAATTGGGCACAATTTGGACATTTTCACTTAGGGGTGTACTCACTTTTGTTGCCAGTGGTTTAGACATTAATGCCTGTGTGTTGAGTTATTTTGAGGGGACAGCAAATTTACACTGTTATACAAGCTATACACTCACTACTTTACATTGTAGCAAAGTGTGATTTCTTCAGTCAAAGTGTCGTCGCCTGAAAAGATATAATAAAATATTTACAAAAATGTGAGGGGTGTACTCACTTGTGTGAGATACTGTATAAGACCTGAGGGAAATTGAGTACTGGTATGCCTGCTTGCCTTATGGGAAAGAGGGCTGATATAGGTGAAGAACACAGAAGCTAGTTATAGTCTGACAGGTGGCCTTAGGGGTAAGCGTGACAATTTCATGCTGTATGGTAAACGATTCCAAGTCGTTCATACTTCACTTATGTATAGACAGTACTAATCAGTTACTGATCCAGTCTATGTATTCTATGGGCTGAATCCAGTATCTCTTACTTGGAAATCCACTTAACTAGAGCAGCAGCTTCCTTGTTTTTATATACATATATATATATATATATATATATATATATATATATATATATATATATATATATATATATATATATATATATATATATATATGTATATATATTAATATTATTATTATTATTATTAGATTATTTTCATTTTTTTTAAATACACTGCCACTAACTAATCTGCCTTCCTAATCTAGCTCAATCTATCTCCATCCACAGTCACACACTATACAGGGCCGCTATGTAAGCAGCCTTATTAAGTATGGGGTGTGGACTTAGTCCCCCTGAGCCATGATTGGCAAAAGGCACCCTGCTTTTGGCCAATTATGGCTCTCAGAACAGAGCGTGCTGTGATTGGCCAAAGCATGCAGGTCAGGTGCATGCTTTGGCCAATCATCAGACACCTATGGAGTGCATTATGAGACATTCTGCGGCCTTCAAATTTCCCGCAAATGCCCCATAATATTCGCTGTTCCCTAGTGATCACCCATATCCTTCTACCTGCTAGTGTAACCATTATGAAACATTGGAAATCTCCTCAAGCTCTTTCCCCTACAGAAATGGTTGATACCATTTGGGCACACCATACGTTTGAATTATTGATGGCTGCCAATGTAGGCTCTTATTCCAAAGCTGTGACAAAATGGCTTCCATGGTATAACTGGGATAACGACCCGAATAGATTCAGTCTTCTCTGAAATGTTACCTATTGTAATTGGTTGCTCTCCATATTGCCATCCTCTTGCAACATTTGATTGTTTTGACCTTATTCCCCTACCATTTTTGAATTCGTATGAATGTTTTTCTTGTTCTGAAGGTTCCGAGTGCCAGTACTACTCAACTCCAGTCCTCAAGGTGCCCCAACAGGTCATGTTTTCAGGCTTTCCATTATTTTGCATAGGTGATTTAATCAGTTTCACTGCCTCAGTATTTACCACAGCTGTTTTATCTGTAAGAAATCCTGAAAACGTGACCTGTTGGTACGCCTTGGGGACTGGAGTTGAGAAACACTGCTCAATGAATGATCAACATAATTTGTTCCTCATCTTTGACTAGTCCACCTGAATCCTTATTTTGGACTATTTTGTTTTATTTTATGTCATTTTACTTTCTTATGTTTACTATGTTCACCTTGCTATGGTATGATTGCAGATACCTTGTATCGTATGAGCTTTTCAAAATTCAATAAAAAGAAAGATAAAGAAGAATCTTTGAACATTTAAAAGAGTGACAGGGAATTCCAACAGCCCAGTAAAATTGCAACCAGTGTAATCGCTCAACTGATTAATAGTGGCTATTGCTACAAAAGAGTAACTAGAGTATCCAAATAAGCTTGAAGTTTCATACATAGGTACGATTTTTTAAGATGTCTGCATATGTTCATAACTTCATACATAGGTACGATTTTTTAAGATGTCTGCATATGTTCATAACTTCCCACCTAAACTCTAAAAAACGGTATTATATAAGTTAAAATGCTTTAGCTAAACCACAAGAAGAACTTTCTTTGTCACCCTAATGATGACATTTATTAGTTATATTCCTGTAACCAGCCCTGCCAGGTTCATGCAATTATACAAGTGCAATAAAAATTAACCATTTATGCAAATGCCTAGCCTAATTTTCAGCATATAAATATTTAGCAGAACTCAACAAGCATTATTGGGATAAGGTGCAAAACTGAGACTTTATAGCTTATACCACAGCCATTTCCCTGTTACTTATTGTCAGGAATTATGATGGCTGCAGGATATTCACAGCAGAAATTTGGGCATTGTGTGACTATTTTTCAGGAAGAAATCTCTAGACCCAAAACATATGAAGTGCAATTCATGCATAATTTATATATTTTAGCCAATTAAATCTAGTTTTGAGTAAGTCTGATGGCCTAACAGCAATTCTTGTAACCCAGCTGGAGCTCACAATTCGAACTTTCTCTTAAATTCAATATGCTCAGGAAAGAAAATAATACCACTGTAACTTTAGGTCGAATTGGGACCAATTTAAAGGATGTAGATAACAGCATCATTAAAAACAAAATTAGTTATATTATAGTATAATTTTTTTGAATGTGTCAGATTTATTATTATTTCTTATGGATAAACCTACATTCAGATGAAATTCTGGCAATGACAAAATTTTTCCTGAATAGAAAACTGACATACTAAAAATGTCTCAGAAAAGCAGCTGTCTGCATAGTAGAATTAAGAGGTGAAAAATTACGACTTTATCATGACATTATCTTCTAAACATGGCTGGACCCTTCTAAATTCCTTTGAATTTCAGGGTGTGGGTTGAAGGCACACCCTTTCCAACATTAACATCTTGAGCACCTGAACACCACCTCCTCAGGCCTCAGAACTGTTACACAGAATGATATTGGCACAGAAGATTCTGTGGAATTTCTCCGGCACTGACAAGAGAGTGACTGATGCAGATCATGTCTACTATTTTTGTTTACGTGCTTAATATTTTCATTCTTTAATTTCCACTTGTATTATATTCCCTCTGTCTACCAATAATAAAAATATATTGTTGCATTAAAGTTTAATCTGAGGTGTTCCACTTCCTTTGCAGAATTATGCAATAAAACATAGAAACAGGTACCACTGGATGTACAAGCACACCTTGCACTCACCAACCCATACTTCGGCACCTCATATTAGGAACGTGGTTTTTGAGCACAGAATTTGGCACCTTTTATGTATTTTGTTATGATGATTAAACCGCCACTCTTCCTACAAAAACAGTTTTTTTCTATATTGTTCCATTTTTTTTGTTTGTGTTTTTTTTGTTGTTATTGTCATGTTATGTTCCTTGTTCATTATATACTTTGTACATGACTCAGTACTGTTCCACATATAAGTGGAGATACAGTAGTTACCCCACTGACTGTACTTGTATTGGACCGATACTTGCACCTGTATTCAAATAGCCTTTTGTACTTCTGTTTATTGCATTGCACCTATTTTGAAACCTTCAAATAAAGTATCCATGAATGAAACAGGTACCTATCAGTTTGACATATACAGTATTTCTTCAATTTTGTTATCACTTGTCCTCGCATATGAAGAGGTTGATTTACTAAAGGTAAATAGACAGTTCAATTTGCAAGGGAAGAGTCACTTTTTAAATACTTTAAGACCAGGCCTTATTCTGACATTTGTTGTTTACATCAATATAAAAATTGTTTTGTTTTTTTTTGCTAGAAAATTACTTAGAATCCTCTCACACTGTATTTGCATATCATATTTTACATTTTACACAAAAATTGGATTAACAGTAAAGTTAGTCCAATTTTTTTTGTAAAAAATGAAAAATATGATGTTATGCTGAGTAAATAGATACCTAACATGTCATGCTTTAATATGCACGCTCATTTAATGGTGACAAATTACGGTCCTTAAAAATCTTCCACTCTGATGCTTCTTTTCATTTAGTCCATTATAATAAGTCATTCTCAGACTATAGCCACTGTAATCCAGCCCAAATTGCATATTACTTACTGTTTAACCAGTTGCCGACCGCCGCACGACGATGTACGTCGACAGCATGGCACGGGCAGGCATATTGGCGTACATGTACGTCCCTTGCCTCCCGCGGGTCGGGGGCCCGATCGGGCCCCCGCCCGCTGCCTGCGGCGGTCGGTTTTCGTCCGGGAGCGATCCGGGACGAGGGGGCGGCCATTCATTCATGGCCACCCCCTCGCGATCGCTCCCGACGAATAGGAATCCCCCGTGACATCACTTCCTCACCTGTAATGTAAACACAGGAGAGGAAGTGATGTATTCTCTCCTCCGTGTCGGTATTTTTCGTTCTGACACGGAGGAGAGCGGATCGGTGAGTTGCACCAACACTCTACACACACAGTAGAACATGCCAGGCACACTCACACCCCCCCGATCACCCCCCCAATTACCCCTGCCCCCCAGTCACAGTGACACCAATGTCATTTTTTTTTTTTTTTTTTGCATTGGTGTCATTTGTGACTGTAATAACTGTTAGGGCAGTTAGGGTTAGCCCCCTTTAGTTCTAATGTACCCCCCTAACCCCCCCAATAAAGGTTTAACCCCGTGATCACCCCCCGTCGCCAGTGTCACTAAGGCTGGGTTCACATTGCAGCGGTTTATGAGAACGGATGTGATTCGCACCGCACTGCAGTGCAAATCACATCCGATCTCTGTGCGATTCGAGTTCAGCCATTCGCCGCACCCGCCACACCCGCCGCACCCGCCGCAAATTCGCACGGGACCCTTTTTTTGGCCCGCAGCAGAATCGGATCGCATGGGTGTTCACACCATGCGATCCGAGTTTGCAGATCGCACTGCGATATGCGAACTGATCTGGGGGTGTCATTAACATTTCACTGACACTCCCAGCAGTTCGCATAGGGCAGTGTGAACTGCCGCCAGGAGGCATGCGATGCGGGAACCCGCCGCGGATTCGCGGCGTTTCCGCATCGCTCCAGTGTGAACCCAGCCTAATAAGCGATCATTTTTCTGATCGCCGTATTAGTGTCACAGGTGACGCTAGTTAGGCAGGTAGGTATTTAGGTTCGCCGCAGCTTTTTATAGCGCCAGGGACCCCCATATACTACCGCATAAAGCCCCCTGATTGCCCCCTAGTTAACCCTTTCACCAGTGATCACCATATAACTGTTACAGGTGACGCTGGTTGGTTAGTTATTTTTTTATAGTTTCAGGGCACCCGCCATTTATTACCTAATAAAGGTTTAACCCCCTGATCACCCGGCGGGTGTCATTTGTGACTAATAACTGTTAGGGCAGTTAGGGTTAGCCCCCTTTAGTTCTAAGGTACCCCCCTAACCCCCCAATAAAGGTTTAACCCCGTGATCACCCCCCGTCGCCAGTGTCACTAAGGCTGGGTTCACATTGCAGCGGTTTATGAGAACGGATGTGATTCGCACCGCACTGCAGTGCAAATCACATCCGATCTCTGTGCGATTCGAGTTCAGCTATACAGATAGTATGGCTGAATTCGTGTCGCACCCGCCGCACCCGCCGCAAACTCGCACGGGACCCTTTTTTTGGTCCGCAGCAGAATCGGATCGCATGGGTGTTCACACCATGCGATCCAAGTTTGCAGATCGCACTGCGATATGCGAACTGATCTGGGGGTGTCATTAACATTTCACTGACACTCCCAGCAGTTCGCATAGGGCAGTGTGAACTGCCGCCGGGAGGCATGCGATGCGGGAACAAGCCGCACATTCGTGGCGTTCCCGCATCGCTCCAGTGTGAACCCAGCCTAATAAGCGATCATTTTTCTGATCGCTGTATTAGTGTCACAGGTGACGCTAGTTAGGCAGGTAGGTATTTAGGTTCGCCGCAGCTTTTTATAGCGCCAGGGACCCCCATATACTACCGCATAAAGCCCCCTGATTGCCCCCTAGTTAACCCTTTCACCAGTGATCACCATATAACTGTTACAGGTGACGCTGGTTGGTTAGTTATTTTTTTATAGTTTCAGGGCACCCGCCATTTATTACCTAGTCTCACTAGTGTACCCCTAAATTTAGGGGTGTCTACTTTCCAAAATGGGGTCATTTGGGGGGGGTTTGTGCCATCTTGGCATTTTATGGCCTTCAAAACTGTAACGCCCTTAGAAAGCCTGAAGGCGGTGCTTGGTTTTCGGGGCCCCGTACGCGGCTAGGCTCCCAAAAAGTCCCACATATGTGGTATCCCCGTACTCAGGAGAAGCAGCAGAATTTATTTTGGGGTGTCATTTCACATATGCCCATGGCATGCGTGAGCAATATATCATTTAGTGACAACTTTGTGAAAAAAAAAAAAAAAAAAAAAAGTTTGTAATTTTCCCGCAACTTGTGGCAAAATATAAAATATTCCATGGACTCAACATGCCTCTCAGCAAATAGCTTGGGGTGTCTACTTTCTAAAATGGGGTCATTTGTGGGGGTTTTGTGCCATCTTGGCATTTTATGGCCTTCAAAACTGTAATAGGTAGTGAGAAGTGAACTCAAAAATTTACGCCCTTAGAAAGCCTGAAGGCGGTGCTTGGTTTTCGGGGCCCCGTACGCGGCTAGGCTCCCAAAAAGTCCCACATATGTGGTATCCCCGTACTCAGGAGAAGCAGCAGAATTTATTTTGGGGTGTCATTTCACATATGCCCATGGCATGCATGAGCAATATATCATTTAGTGACAACTTTGTGAAAAAAAAAACAAAAAAAAAAAGTTTGTAATTTTCCTGCAACTTGTGGCAAAATATAAAATATTCCATGAACTCAACATGCCTCTCAGCAAATAGCTTGGGGTGTCTACTTTCTAAAATGGGGTCATTTGTGGGGGTTTTGTGCCATCTTGGCATTTTATGGCCTTCAAAACTGTAATAGGTAGTGAGAAGTGAACTCAAAAATTTACGCCCTTAGAAAGCCTGAAGGCGGTGCTTGGTTTTCGGGGCCCCGTACGCGGCTAGGCTCCCAAAAAGTCCCACATATGTGGTATCCCCGTACTCAGGAGAAGCAGCAGAATTTATTTTGGGGTGTCATTTCACATATGCCCATAGCATGTGTGAGCAATATATCATTTAGTGACAACTTTGTGTTAAAAAAAAAAAAAAAAACTTTTTTTTTGTCATTATTCAATCGCTTGAGGCAAAAAAATAAAATATTCAATGGGCTCAACATGCCTCTTATCAATTTCCTTAGGGGGTCTACTTTCCAAAATGGGGTCATTTGGGGGGGTTTTGTACTGCCCTGCCATTTTAGCACCTCAAGAAATGAGATAGGCAGTCGTAAACTAAAAGCTGCGTAAATTCCAGAAAACGTACCTTAGTTTGTAGATGTGACAACTTTTGCGCAAACCAATAAATATACAATTATTGACTTTTTTTTTACCAAAGACATGTGGCTGAATACATTTTGGCCTAAATGTATGACTAAAATTGAGTTTATTGGATTTTTCTAATAACAAAAAGTAGAAAATATCATTTTTTTTCAAAATTTGCGGTCTTTTTACGTTTATATCGCAAAAAATAAAAATCGCAGAGGCAATCAAATACAATCAAAAGAAAGCTCTATTTGTGGGAAGAAAAGGACGCAAATTTTGTTTGGGTACAACATTGCATGACCGCGCAATTACCAGTTAAAGCAGCGCAGTGCCAAAGTGTAAAAAGACCTCTGGTCATTTACCAGCAAAATGGTCCGGTCTGAAAGTGGTTAAAGAAACTTTAAAAAACGTGTTTCCAGGGGTTAGACAGCACCATCTTAAGTATTGTTTCTGAGTCCACAGTGGAGTGTATTTCCACCCTTACATTGAGCACTTCCTGTACTGTTAACCAAGCCTCCTTCTCAATCCAACATTTCTATGGCAACCCTGCTTCCCTGTTGATAGCTTACTTGTTTATTTCATAGTATTTACTTGTGCTGATGTCTAATGTTTCCCTTTGTCAGTCTTATCAGCTTCAGCTGATAAGACTGCAGTAATTGCCAAGTTTAGACTGTATGTCATGTCACATGGTCACATGGTGTGTAGGAGGAAGCTCTGAGTGATTAGCAGAGTTCAGTGTTGTGTGCCGTAGGAAGTCCTGATAACAGATAGATAAGACGTAGAGAGTGTGCCTTAAATCAGGGGAGATCTGGGCATGCCCATTCTACAGAACAACAAGGATTACAACAATACTAAGCAAGTAAGGAGATATCTACAAGCAGTGTTCATTAGGGTTTTTTTATGCTGATTTACATGGGACAAAGTTGTGGGGGAGGGTTTACAACCATTTTAATATTTTTTATGGGTTACCTATTTAGAGAATTATTGCTCTCACTATAATCATTGCAGCAACACCTCACATGTGTGGTTTGAAACTTTTACATATGCAGATGCAACTTATGTATGGTTTTGCTTCTGCACATGAGCTCGGAGGGATGTTGCACGTTCATTTTTTTTCTTATTTATTTTAATTTAAATTTTTTATTTTTACACTGTCCCATTATTTTATTTATTTTTTAATCACTTTTATTCTTATTAAAATGAATGTAAACATCCCTTGTAATAGAAAAAAAATTACAGGTCTACTTTATAGAGAGATCTGTGGCCAAAAAGACCTCAAGTCTCTCATTTACCTTTAAAAGCAAATAAAAATGTAATTTTTACTTTAAAGGGGAAAAAAATGATGCCTTTAAGGCTGAGAAGTGACATCAGATGTCGCTCCAGTCCTCCAAGGGCATAGAGCCCAGTGGGGGCTATCTTGCCCTTACTCAGCTTTCTGCCCAGGCATTCGATGGATGGGTTCAGCTCTGGGCTAGCTGCTGCCATAACCCTGGTATTTATGCAATGATGTATATTTACAATTAGGCGGTCGGCAACTGGTTTTAAAGCCGGGCTCCACCCTAAAGTGGAACTTCCGCTCATCGGAACCCTCCCCCCTCCGGTGCCACAATTGGCACCTTTCAGGGGGGAGGGGGGTGCAGATACCTGTACAGTACAGGTATTTGCACCCACTTCCAGCATAAATATCCGCAGAATCTGCGGATATTTACACCACTTCTTGCGGGTCCCCCGCTGTCCGCTGGGAAACACACGGATCCCAGGGACAGCAGGGACCATCCTTATTGCGCAGCGCGATTCGCGCATTCGCAGTAGGGAACCGGGAAGTGAAGCCGCAAGGCTCCACTTCCTGATTCCCATACCCAAGATGGCGGTGGCAGCACCTGAGAGACGATCGAGAGACCGGCTTCGGGTGCCGACATCGCGGGCGCGCTGGGCGGGTAAGTATCCTTATTTTAAAAGTCAGCAGCTGCAGTATTTGTAACCGCTGACTTTAAAAAAAAAAACGGCCAAACTCCCGCTTTAAGGGCATTTACCCCATAGCTTAAATGCTGTTTTTATTTCTTTTCATTTTCCTTATACATGATTGCGTATTTCTTGCAAAGAGACATTTTACCACATTGCCTAAGCTCTGTAGGAAAATTCCCCCATGAGCTGAAGCTTTCCTTCCAAAGTGAACAGCCTATTTGTCTTTAGTAAATCAACCCCTTCATATCTGAGAACAAGAGATAACACAAAAGAGAACATTGAAGAAATACTATACATGTGAAATATATGTATCTGTTTCTACATTTTGTTGCATCATTCAAGTCACAAGCAACTGTTCTCCCACACTGTAATGTTAAAAAGAAAAGTAAACAAACAAGCATTCACCATTTGAGATTAAAATACTTAACCATTTTCATAAGAGTCCATGTACTTAAAGTTTTAAAAGAGTGGGATAAACCTTCAGTTTATCTAGATGTAAAACAATGATGTGATATACATTTTGTAATACACGTTCTAACATAATAGATTCATTTATATGTATAAAGCATACATGTTGCCTGAGATTTTCTATTTAAGTAAATAATCAAATCATTTATGTAATTATAAAGATATTTGATAATTGAATATTGTCTGCCTCCAACTCCTAAAAGATACAGACTTACTTTCTGACTGCTACCAGAATCCTTGTGCCTCTGTATGATCCTCTCTTTCATTGGACTTCTGACTGGAAAGTATAAGTGATCATAAACCTCTAAACCTCATAAACCTCTAAAAATAAAAAATGAACATAAATCTATAGTGTGTACATGTCTCAGTCCAAAACACTGAATGTGATTTTTTTATACTCTCTCCTACACCTGCTATCTGTATGAGTAACTTCTGATATTATGCCAACACCAGAAAATCCTGGGAGATGGTACCACCCCTCCCCTGAGCACATGAGCCTATGGGACTGTGTAGAGGGGGGTGTGTCCATTCACTACACTCAGGTTTCAGATTACACTCAGCTCCCTGCTGCATGCTGTGCAGTGTTTGATAACAGATTCCTGCTCGATCCCTCCTGGAACTAAGAAATGCTCTTTAAATTCTGTATTTTGAATGGATGTAGCAAAAAGAAGGCTGCAGATAGACAGGTATAACTTATGTAGGAGGATTTGTTTAATCTTTGTGTATCACCTGAGGCTAGCCACTTAAGTGGGTATATGTAAGGATTTACAACCACTTTAAAGATACGGCATCTTTTGGTGCCTTCAATGCATAGATGTGTAAAAAAAATAACGAACACATTTGACCTTCAATGCTATCAGCACAGATGGATCAATACCCCCTGCTAGGCTATAGTATTTGATTGGATGCAGCCACTGGCTTCTTCAATTTGTCAATTGAAAGATGTCAGACAGGAAAGGACTGAGTCACCCACTAAGCAAATTCACAAAGGGGATGATTTTCTAAAACTGGAGAGTGCAAAATCTGGTGCAGTTTTGCAAAGAAACCAGATTGTATTACCAAAGTTTAATTGAACAAGGTGAAGTTAGAAGCTGATTGGCTGCCATGCAGAGTTGTACCAGATTTTGCACTCTCCAGTTTTAGTAAATCTCCCTAACAATGTAGTAACATCTTTTATAGCTGCATAGTGCAACACGTTGCTCCTCTGAAATCATGGGCATTGTAGTTATCTATCTGAAGGGTAGCTATAGCGGAAAACAGAATTAAAGTGGTTGTAAACTGTGGCTGTGTGGCTTGTGAAAAAAAAAAAAACCTGCAAGGCAATGGCATAATGTGCTAGTATGCATTGCATACTCACTTTGAAATACTCACCTTGGAATGAAGCCCTCCAGCACTGTACTGTCCCCATTGAGAGGTCTGACATATTCCCCATCTTTCTTCTGGGTTCGTGGTCTCTGGCTATGTGGTTGGCTGGAGCCACAGTGATGTTACTCCCGTGACTGTGCGTGGCAGCTTTCAGTTCTGGCACAAAGCTCTGAAGTTGCGGGACCTTCAGAGCGCATGCACCAGTGATGTCACTGGCTGCATGCAGGGTGAATATCTTCTAAATGGTGAATGTTTAGAAGATATACATTTTACCTATAGGCCAAGGACCAAGCGGGTTTTACAACTGCTTTAAGTATTTCATGGATAATGGAATTAATGGATAACTTCTGTGTCCTTATTCACTTTAATCACCTTTGTACTGGTAAAGTTACCCCTGGTAAAATGATCCCTTTGTTAAGACTGCTCAACTGAAACTGACTGACCGGCTGAGTGTTATACCCTTTCTACTCCTAATCTAAGTGCTACTTAGTACTTATCACTACTGCTATTAAAAAACCTTTACTAATTTCAATGAATAGGCAACCATATTACATTACATCCAATATTTTAACTATGTATCTAGAGTCCAGCATAAAGTGCACATGTGCTCATAGTAGAACTATTTACATATTGTCAACAAGCAGTTAAATACATTTAAAAAAAAAAATTGCCTCACTCATCCCTCTAGATATTTTTAATGTGAAGCTATTTATTCCTAAAGATTACAGCAAGGCCTCTAAAATTGGGTTTCAGTCAGTTTCTAACAGCTGTTTACCTTAGATGGCTAGCATGCTGCCAAGATCTGTTCTCATAGAAAAAATAATAATTTCTCTACAATACTAAAAGATAGGGAGATGAACAAGGACTTGTTTTAGTGTTTTAATTTTAAAGTGCCTCTATGTTCAGAATATGGGCACAAATTCACTTTATGTAATGTGGAAAGATGGGGAAGGGGTAAGTGGCGCTGCCAATTAATGTAATAAAAAGGTGTATAGTGGCTTACATATTAAATTCCTATGCATACTCAATGTGAAATAATTAATAAAAGATCATCAAATGCAAATATTCATATAAAAAAGTGCAATATGCTTTGTAGTGCAAAAAAAGTGCAAAAAGCGACCATCAAAAAATTCCAATAATCAAGCTGAAATAAATTCATGTGGTAAAAATATATCTGCTCTAGTGCAAGTAATTCACAGTCCCAAAACAACTAAATTTGTTTCTCTCTAACATAGCTTCCAAAGTGACTTGTGCCTGGATCAAATATAGCTTAAAATGAATAGCTTAAAAAAAGTGAAAAATAAAAATAAAATAAGTGAATTCCACTCGTGCTCCCCTCTCAGTTCCACACTCACCGAAAAGATGCACTCCTGCAGGGGTACAGTGCATTCAAGCAGAGTTGCCACTGGTCTTAGTGCCAATGAAGTTGCCTCCTCCACATTGAGTTTGATCATATGATGCATTCACATAAGGATAGAAGGATGGATGGAAAAGATTGATACTCATAGCATAAATCCATAAATGAGTTTTTATTCAATAAAAGTGAAAAAGGATCTTTAACCACTTGCCAACTGCCGCACGCCGAGGCGAAGAGAGGCAGAACGAGACAATGCCAAGGCATTTCCCTGTTTTGCCTAGTGACATTACAGGGATCTACTGCTCCCTGTCATCGGGAACAGTGATCTCTGTCATGTTCTAGTGAGCTCATCCCCCCTACAGTTAGAACACACCCAGGGAACACACTTAACCCCTTGATCGCCCCCTAGTGTTTAACCCAAAATTGTGTCAAAAGTGTTCAATCTGTCCTCCATAATGTCGCAGTCCCAATGAAAAATTTCAGATTGACTGGCATTACTACTACAAAAAAAAAAGAATGATAAAAATGCCATAAATCTATGCCCTATTTTGTTGACACTATAGCTTTTGCGTAAACCAATCAATTCACGTATTGCGATTTATTTATTTTTTTACCAAAAATATGTAGAAGAATACATATCAGCCTAAAATGTGTAAGAAATTCATTTTTTTATATACTTTTGGGGGATATTTATTATAGCAAAATGTAAAAAAATATTGTTTTTTTTTTCAAAATTGTCACTCTTTTTTTGTTTATAGCCCAAACAAATACATACCGCAGAAGTGATCAAATACCACCAAAAGAAAGCTCTATTTGTGAGTACAATGTTGTACGGGCACGCAATTGTCAGCTAAAGCGACACAGTGCCAAATAGCAAAAAAATGCTCTGGTCAGGAAGAGTATAGATCCTTCTGGGTCTGATATGGTTAAAACATGCACTGACGATAGTGCTGGAGAATCAGTAACAGGGGTGGGCTGACAAATCATAGGGCCCCCGGGCAGTAGGAGATTATGGGGCCACACAGTATACAAAGTATACACAGGCATGTTTCTATTGGCTGAGAAGGTACTGGAAAGATGGGGCAGCTATAATCTCAGGATTTTTAGACCAAAAGAATGTCTGTAAGGGACATTTCAGAGACAGATGTAAAAAAAAAAACACAGATTTTTACTTACTGTCCCTTGTTTTACTGAGGCTGGCAACCCTGATGGGGCCCCCCTAGTGGCTCGGGGCCCTCGGGCAGTGCCCGAGTGGCCCAATGGTCAGTCCGCTCCTGAGTAACAATGTTACAGCCATAGGTCTTGGACGGTCTGCATTCCACAGACCGAAAGTTCAAAACTCGGAAGTGAAGTGATCGCGCTCCAAGCTCTGTCTACTTATCAATAATGATATAACATCAAACCGATATTTGTGTTTATATTTTCAGTACAAACATGTCTTCAATGCAGGTTTGTTAATAGTAAACAAATAGAGAAGATTGCTACTTGCACACAGGATTTACCACGGAGACACTTTAAAAAGCATTCCTATTTTTTATCCCAAGTTTGACCTTTAAAATGTAATGTTGAAGTCATACTTAGCAATGCACATAACTCCAATAAATTAAGGAACTGGATTTGTATCATTTTTACTACTTAACATTTTTTCTCACAATTTAAGATAGATTTAAAAGATTTCCAAAGCCGTTATCTAACAAATGGGGCATATTAGACCGTGTATGCTGCATAAATTTGGTCTAGTTAAGGGGAAAAAAATGAGAGAATGCTGCAGGGATTATAAAACCATGTTGCTTGCAAACAAGTAGCTTCTCTAACTAATAGACTGCAGCTCTTGTTTTTTTTTGGTTGCTTAGAAAAGAAACCATTTCTTAAAATATGTAGCTTTTTTTATAGCTGTAACAACGAGAATATCACAATTTTTACAATCCTTAAAGAGAACCAGCCATGGCTTTATTTATCCAAGAATTTGAATTTGTGTATTATTATAATTGTGTATAATTGCTTATAAAGCATTTATATATACCCCTTTTTTTAGGTTTTCTCTCTTTGTCTGAGCCTGTAAGCCTGCAGCTTGAGTACACAAGAGAGTCAAATAAGGAGCCCTGCAGTTGTTTACATTTCTTTTAACTAAGGCATTCTGTTATCTGACCCTGTTGTGCACTCTTAAGGAGTTGGAAGAGAGTGTGTTAGGCCATGCTGTTGACAGGGCAACAACTGTTAAACTTAAGGTGACATTTGAAGCCTGACACTCCAGTTGAACTATACTGTACGTAAAGCTAAATAGGAAACCACAAATAAATGTTTTAATAAATAACTCTGTGGGGTTGTGACAATTAAAAAATAAATATTTAGATTATTGCATAAACCCAATTGTGATTGATATAAAATAAATGTTATTTTTAACAGTGGTGTTACTATAATTAATCCCCCCCCCCCCCAGGAAAAACCCTCTCTTATGCTGTTCTGCTGGGCACTGCTTTTATAATGTGCACATTGATTAATAGATCATTTTTTGGATAACCCCGCTCAAGAATTTGTTTTTAACCACTTGCCGACCGCTGTCAGCATATATATACATCGGCAGAATGGCGCGGCTGGGCAAAGTAACGTAACCGTACGTTGCTTTGAAATTCCCGCCATGCACGGCGCTGCATGCCTGCCGTGAGCTCCATGACCCAGCCCGCAGGACCCATGGACTCGATCACTGCTGGGATACCCGCAATCGTGTCATGGAGCTGAAGAACAGGGAGATGCAGATGTAAACAGCATCTCCCCGTTCTGCCTAGTGACAGGACACTGATCGTCTGCTCTCTGTCATCAAGAGCAGTAATCATTGTTATGTCACTGCTAGTCGATCCCCCAAACAGTCAGAAAAACTCCCATAGAACACACTTAACCCCTCCCCTCCCCCTAGTGGTTAACCCCTTCACTGCCATGAGATTTTTACAGTAATCACTGCAATTTTATAGCATTGGTCGCCATAATGTCGCAGTCATGATAAAAATTGCTGATCACTGGCATTACTAGTAAAAAAAAAAAATATTACTAAAAATGCCATAAATGATCCCCTATATTGTAGACGCTATAACTTTTGCGCAAACCAATCAATAAAGCTTATTACGATTTTTTTTTATCAAAAATATGTAGAAGAATACATATCAGCCTAAACTGAGGAAAAAAAATGTTTTATATATTTTTGGGGGGTATTTATTATAGCAAAAAGTAAAAAAATAATGTGTTTTTTTCAAAATTGTCACTCTTTTTTTGTTTATAGCGCAAAAAATAAAAACTGCAGAGGTGATCAAATACCACCAAAAGAAATCTCTATTTGTGGGAAAAAAGGACGTTAATTTTGTTTGGGAGCCACGTCGCACGACTGCGCAATTGTCAGTTAAAGCGACGCAGTGCCGAATCGCAAAAAGTGCTTTGGTCAGGAAGAGGGCAAATCCTTCCGGGGGTGAAATGGTTAAAGTAATTTTTTTCTCAAATGTGGAATTATATATGGCAAGAATAGATACCATAGTATGGTTGTGAATGGGGTTCACTCAGAACAGAGAGCAGTTACTAGTGGTGTACCACAAGGCACTGTACTGAGTCCTGTTCTATGAAATCTATATGTAAGTGCTATAACTAAAGGTTTTCTGAGCAAGGTATATTTTTTTGCTGATGACACAAAGGTGTGTAATAGGATTGCTATCCCTGGAGGTGTCTGTAACATAGAACATGATTTGGCATTGCTGGAAGATTGGTCCAAGCAGTGGAAACTCCAGTCCCATGTTTCAAAATGTAAAATAATGCACCTACGGAAAAAACATCACTTGGGAGAGTACAACATTGGGGGTATAGTGTTCGGCACAGGAGATCAAAGTTGGGGATTGGATTGGAGGGCTGGAGGGTACAGAGCGAGTGTGCAGGAGATCACTGGGGGAGATTGTAAGGATGCTCAGAAGGACGGTCGGTGGTGGAGAAACCGGAAGTGACGGCCTGCGATAAGCCCTGCCTACCATCCTCCAGACCCGCCAATCAGGTGCAGCAGGGTGGAATGGAATCATGAATGATTCCTTGTAGAGTGGGACTGGCAGTGTAAATAGTACAAAACAGATTATAGGGCACCCATACAAGAATGACATTTATCCTACAAGGCTAGTTAAAAACACCTGAACATATTCAAAAATATAGGGGGTTGGTTACACTATATGGTCATATAGTGCTAAGCCCACTTACTGTGACAAAGTACCCCAAATTAGTGGGTCCTACCCTAGTAATAGAATGAAAGAACCTGTGTCTCAACCATGGGAGATAAACTTCTCTAGGTGGGAGAACTGAAGGGATTCCTATGCTCTGGTGGCCACTAATAAGAGGTAATGAAGAGGGGGAGGGGTACTCCAGTTTGGAGTGTAAACACGGCCTGCACCCTGTTTACACTCCAAACACCGCCCAAGGAAGCTTTGCAGCTGCAATCACTTGATTGCAGCAGTCAAGCTTCTAGTGGACAGCTCAATGTCTGGTGACCGGACGCTCTTAAA
Organism: Lithobates pipiens; assembly: GCF_037356315.1. Taxonomy (NCBI): domain Eukaryota; kingdom Metazoa; phylum Chordata; class Amphibia; order Anura; family Ranidae; genus Lithobates; species Lithobates pipiens. The sequence continues at coordinate 505,998,872 of NW_027507748.1, read as the reverse complement.
GGCTTTTTTTTTCATGTTCAGCTTGGGGGGGGCGGGGGGTACAGCGCCTGAGCACCTCCTATTGACAGTCCGCCACTGGTTAGGTCCATAGAAAATGTGATGCCTTGTCAGGGCTCTGCTGCGTATGCATGTATTTTCAATTGTGTACAACTAAACCTCTCTTTTTAATGTATACTGTTGGAAAGGTCAATTTGGTTGGTCGCAGGCTGGTCGGTAAGTTGAGTTTGGAAATTTCCTTAAATCTGTTTTACTTATCTGGAGTATGCATTTCAGTTTTGGAAAAAGGATATTGAAGAACTGGAGAAAGTTCAGCGAAGGGCAAACAAACTGATAAGAGGCATGGAGAAGCTCAGTTATGAGGAAAAATTTGCTGAATTGAATGTATTCTCTCTTTAGGAGTGTAGCTCAAGGGGGATATGATCAACATGTATGGTGTAGAATTATTCACTTTCAGGTCACTAGAGAGGACAAGGGGGCACTCTTTACATCTGAAGGAAAAGAGATTTAAACCCGACATACAGAAAGGCTTCTTCACAGTAAGAGCTGTGGAAATGTGGAATAGGCTTCCTCAAGAATTAATTCTGGCCAGCTCAGTAGATTGTAAGGAGTACCACAAATTTGTAAACTTTGCAGCTGCCATGCAATACACTGTCTATAATTTAAATTCTGCATACCGAAAGCTCTGCATTTGTTTTTTTTGTTTTTTTATTTCTACTGAATGTGATTGTTCCAAAGTATGGACCTGCATGAGCCTTTTTCACTCTCTTACTCTTTTTACTCGTTTATCAAAACATGTTGCATTTAACTTATTAATAGGCAGTAATTTTATAATTTCCCTTCATAATAAAGCTAAATCTTTTATTAGATTAATAATAGTATCTAGCTAAAAAGTTCCTTTCCTTCAACTATTACTACGTGGGCTTATGCAATGTGCCCCAACAATGAGTTCATTTCATCTTAAGACATCAAATCCACTAAAACACTACATGCTGTTTAGCAAGAATGGGGTTGATTTACTAAAAGCAAATAAACAGTGCACTTTGCAATTGCAATTTTACTCTAGAAAATTTAGTTTTTCTTTAGTTTAGTTTTAGTTTTTTTCTTTAGTTTAGGATTTTGTAAACGTGGTGAAGCTTCATTTTGCAAAGAATATCCAATTTTGTGCAAAGAAAAAAAAAACTGCATTTGTGCATGCACACGGTTGGATAATGGAAGCCAGCAAAGCTTCCCATATTTTACTAAGCTCTTTTATTAAGCTCACTTGCAAAGTGCAATTGCACTTGCAAAGTGAACAGTCAATTTACCTTTAGTAAATCAACTCTTATATTGTGTCAATACATCTAGTTAAAATCGTATTAGCATATATCCAGAAGTTAAAATTACACTTAATTTTGTTTTGTACGCAGTGTTTTTATTTTTTATGTGCTATGCCTGGAACACCCAATGGCAATGTCTGAGCATCACAAAGTGATCTAGTTATCCCCAAGATGCACACAACTTTAACCTAGGATTGAAACATTTTTGGGTGAACAAATTATTATAAACACAACAAATGTATGTTTATTTGGTCTCTATGGGAACAAACAATTGAGCTGGGAGCATTAAAGGCTATTAGCATACACTGGCCACATTACCCTGATGAAGCCATGTGATTAATGATGCAACACATTGGGAGGAGCTTGTAACATCATAGAAAGTGTGCAGGCAGCCATTTTGTTGTAGAAAATTAAAATGAACTTATGAACTACTCAGTGTGTAGCAGTGCTAAATCTAAATAAGCCAATATAAATATTAAAACTTAAGAAACATATGTAAAGACAAAAAAACTGAAAACATTTAATATTGATTGATAAATAAATCAGATAAAAAAATCCAGTGTAAAAATTAATAAAAGTCAAATGGCCTAAAGTGCAGTCCTTCTTCCAAGATAAATGGTGAGTGATTGACAAACAAATCCCAGTGTCAATGATTATATATTAATGCTGAATCCCAAAGAGGGCACAAATCTGCCACCTCGTGCAATGGCCGCTTACCTCAAATCCAAGGATTATGCACATCAGACTACCAAAGTAATCACCATATGATGCCATCCATCAATGATCATTGCACGTGCAATAAGGAAAACATCTTCTAATGGTTTAGTATGAAGCAATGGTTTATTTAAAGTGGAAGGAAGCCCTTCTATCTTTTTCAGCCAAAGAATCTGCCATCTTGGCCTCTGTTTGATCTTCAACTGCCATGATGCTGCACATGTGATCAGTTATTACACCAGCAATTGGATGGTTTGACAGTTTTATTGAAAGAACAACAAATGTGACAGTTACATTCCCAGCATGTGCCAGAAATGTAACTGTTTTTTTAAACTGTTAAATAGATGGGTTTACTTCCGCTTTAAAACAAAGGTAGAATTACATTTAAAATTGAAGATATGCAAGTAGCCACAGCATAGTGGGGTCACACATCAGCAAGATGCAAAAAAATTGAAAACTTCTGGTTTTGGCCATGACCAGAAGTGACATCACCCGGCTCTTCCCGACATGTTGCGTCACTGTCATGTGACTTTATCATATGGAGATTGCTTTGGTAGTTTGATTTTTGATTTTTTGTACTTTCTCTTGGCAATGCCCCATAGATTCTCTATGGGGTTCAGGTCAGATGAGTTTACCGGCCAATCAAGCACAATGATCCCACGGTCATTGAACCAGGTTTTGATGCTTTTGGCAGTGTGGGCAGGTGCCAAATCCTGCTGGTAAATGAAGTCAGCATCCCCATAGAGCTTGCCTGTGGAAGGAAGCATGAAGTGCTCAAAAATCTCCTGGTAGACAACTGCATTGACCCTGGACTTAATGAAGCCCAGTGGACCAACACCAGTAGATAACATGGCTCCCCAAATCAACTCAGACTGTGGAACCTTCACACTGGACTTTAAATATGTTGCAGTGTGTGCCTCGCCATTCTTCCTTCATACTCTGGGCTCTTAGTTTCCAAAAGGGATGCAAAATTTGCTTTCATCAGAAAAGAGGACGTTGGACCACTGAGCAACAGACCAGGTCTGTTTTTTCTTTAGCCCAGGTAATATGCTTCTGATTTTGTTTGTTGTTCAGGAGTGGCTTGACAAGAGGAATATCACATTTGAAGCCCATGGCCAGGATCCGTCTGTGTGTGGTGGCTCTTGATGCTCTGACTCCAGCCTCAGTCCACTTCTAGTGAAAGTCCTCAACACTTTTGAATGGTCTTTTCTTGACAATCCTCTACAGGCTGCGGTCATCCTTGCTGCTTGTGCACCTTTTTCTTCCGCACTTTTCCCTTCCAGATAACTTTCTATTAATGTGCTTTGATACGGCACTTTAGGAACATCCAACTTCTTTTGCAATTACCTTTTGAGGCTTTCCCTCCTTATGGAGGATGTCAATTATGGTTTTCTGCACAACTGTCAGGGCAGTAGTCTTTCCCATGATTGTGATTCCTACTGAACCAGACTGAGGCTGGATTCACACCTATGCAGTTTTAGTGCTTTTCGCATTTTGAAGATTTGTACTACAGAATGTGTTCCATAGTGTTGTGCTTTTTAGGGCCAGTTTCCCGCACAATATTTATTAAGTAATTTTTAACGAAGATATTTTTAAGATACAAAATCAATCTATATGACACAGTCTATACATGTGAAACGTATTCAATGAGACAAGTGATCATACAAAATAGTTACATTTATTGGTTGACAAAAGACAAATATTTACATGAAATTAAAATATCGATTGCATCACCTGAACATCTTGACAATTAATGGAAACACCCACGAAATGGGAGTGTCGTACTTTGGACTTAATTATCACCATTATCACTTCTCGGTAGAATCAATAACCTTTTGATAATTGACAATTAAACAGAATGTCTGTATTTCACATGTCCCACCGTTACTATACTGCAGGTAAGTAAGTGGTTAACAATGTGAAATAAATTAGACGTTTGTCAATAAAATTGGCAACTATGCAAAAAAAAAAAAAATGTATAATGAAAAATAGAATTTAGAGAAAAATCTAAAAGGCGGTTATTGATTCGGGAGAAAGATTTTCAATAATAGAATATTAAAAAAATCAATATTTAAGAGATCATAGAAGAGATAATAAACAAATATTTACCCATTCCAAATATAGCTATTAGTGTGGATTGTTGGTTACCAGGATTTTTAAGATGGCTGCCGTGGCTTTCAACATAGATTCTCTTACAGAGGAATTACTTTATGAGACCTCCGAGTTCCAAGGATCAGGGATCTTCGTGAATGTAAAAATATGTATTCATGCATGGTGCATGAGGGTCAGTCTGTCTGGGAGTCTCCCAGTGTGTCCCCCCCCCCCAGGGTATGTCCCTCAGCTCTCTTCCTTATGGCATCTTTCTAGTTTCTTAAATATCCTCTTAAACAAAAAGATCATAAAATTATACTAAGTTCTGCTCAGAAGGTATGTGTTCCCTCCTCATTGGCAGGCAACATGTAATGGTTAGCTTTCCCAGGAGTCTAATGATTTTAAGGTAATAGCACCTCAACCACCAGGTGTCTCACATGTGTTTGGTGTTTTTCTCTTTACGTTAATATTTTTATTTTTATAATATGCATTCGTTTTTTATATATGTTCTAACGAATATATCTCTAGTGTTCAGGAATCATAGTAAATGATATAATATAAAATATGCTTAACATAATTTTGAATAATCCCCATTGTATAAAATGGTTATATATGTATATCTATTAAATCTTTTGTCCATTTAGAAAGGACACAGGTTAGATATATCAAACAATATCACATACAATTATTATCTATATGGATACATGTATAATTTGGGTATCCAATCAATATTTGTTTATCTAAACATAGGTTAAATTCTTATACAGTTATAATCACGATTATATGTTTTTCATAATGCTAATTCATTGCTAAAACACTTCTATTTATAATCACACTTTCATATATAATTTCTTTATGACAAAGTTCTTTAGATCATTAGATACTAACATTATAATATCTCTTTTGTGACCTACAAATATCACATATAGTTTGAATTACTTGAAGTACTTTTGAAATATGTCTGACTTGCATATCCCTCTAACACCAAGTTTTGAGATGAACTTTGAGCAGTCCAATAAATGTTTAGATGGCTTAGCTGTGCCCTTCAAGTCTCTACAATTTACACAATAGGTTTTGTTGGACAAGGTGTCAGCTATTGAATTTTGTCTTCATGGTTGTATATTGTCCAGTCTTCACTTGCGCACAATGGGGTTTTATAGTTAAGGATTATTTCCATGTGATAAATACTTATGCAAGTTTGGTCTTCTCAATCTAACCAACAAAATAAGTAAACATCTTTTTGTTTGGTGACAAAAGCTACCATTGTTCCAGTCTCTTGTTTCAACACAGGGTTTGTAAAAGTTACAGATAACTAATCCCCTGAACATTTGGAAAAACAAAAAGTGTGAGATCATGTATTTTGTTTTACAGGTCTCCAAAAAGGTAACAGTTCAATAATCTCAAAATTATAGTTCATCCACTTTTTGTGGCCTACTGAAATCTCTCATCTCTGCCAGTGAATATTAAATGTATTTCTTCACGAATTCACAACAATAGGAAACCATGTTAAATTGACTGTAGTGCAAATCTGCAAAATGCAAAAAGCACTAAAACTGCATAGGTGTGAATCCAGCCTGAGAGACCATTTAAACGCTCAGGAAACCTTTGCATGTGTTATGGCTTAATTAGCTGATTAGAGTGGGACACTTTGACCCTAGAATATTGCACCTTTTCACAATATTCTAATTTTCTCAGATTGTGGATTTGGGGTTTTCATGAGCTGTAAGCCATAATCATCATAATTATGACAACCACGGCTTAAACTATCTTGCTTTGCATGTAATGAGTCAATGACATAAATTAGTTTCACCTTGTAAGTTGCATTAGTGAAATAAATGAACTTTTGCACGATATTCACATTTTTTGAGTATCACCTCTATATGATCATTGACACTGGGATTTGTTTGTCAATCACTCACCATTTATCTTGGAAGAAGGACTGCACTTTATTGCTATTTGCCTTTGATTCATTTTTACACTGGACTTTTTTAATCTGATTGATTTTTCATTTAATATTATATTTTTCCACTTTTTTTTGTCTTTACATACATTTTGTTGAAGGTTATCCTATTGTATATGTGCTATACTGCAGTGCACCAGTTCTTTGTGAACCTTTTAAGTAAAGTACAAAATGTAAAAAAAAAAAATAATAATAATAATAATATATACATATATATATATATATATATATATATATATATATATATATATATATATATATACATACATACATATATATATATATATATATATATATATATATATATATATATATATATATATATATATATATATATATATATATATATATATATATATATATATATATATATATATATATATATATATTGTATATATATATATATATATATATATATATATATATATATATATATATATATATATATGTATATATTTTTTTTTTTTTAGCAGACAGCACTACAATATAATTCAATTCACCTTACACTGTATTTACATTTATGCTAGATGTTTCAAGCTGACATTAACCTCCCTGGCTCGGGTTAGGATTTAACTATCATAAGCTGTAACCCTGATTACAGATTACAGTACTATATAAAAAGATTACACACCCCCTTTGTCCCTAGTGGTCTGTGCAGTGCACTGCATGCACTTTTATATTATAAATACTGTTTTTTCTGCAGGGAATTTGGAGATTGTCCATAGCAACCAAAAAGTGTCCCTTTATGTCAAAAGTGATTTTAGACCAACTAGAAAACAGTGATAATAAATTAGAATCACTTGCAGAATTGAGCAATAGTGATTTGTGGGGAAATAATTCATCAAACACTAAATCTAATGACAGCGACAATTCTGCAAATGAGCAAATTTCTGTGTTTTTGGATTTGATTACATTATTGAATCATTTTTATTATTATTTATTATATTATAAACTTTATCATACACGGGATGTCTGCTAGACTCTGGTTTGAACAGATTTAAGAGAGTTATTCGTAGGAATTACAGGACTACAATATAAAACTCAAAATTTCCATGCAAAATAATTGTACCGCTTTCAGCACCTAAAACCAGAATGAATCATACCGTTAGGGAGGTTAACACATATAATTATTGATCAATTATTGATCCTAGGGTGAGGATCATTTTTTGGTCCACATTTATGGCACCATGCTTTTCTGCATTACTGCATGCTCTGTCTGCCTCAGCTCCCTACCAGATGATGCTCCTGGCCACCCCCGTACCCACTGCCACACCTCATGTCATCACCTGACCCGTAAGTGTGGGCATTTGGTTTTGACACATCCCTTTCTTTCTGTTCCTTCATTGAATATGTCCACCTAACCAATTTTTTGGCACACAATTTCTCATCCTATAGATATTTATCATACATCAGCTCCTGATGAGTGGCAATATTGTCACGAAACATGTTGAGCTTTAGATGCTACAGTCATATTCAATCATGCAGTTTTAATATACTCTGTAATGTTTTAAATGAATCAATTGTATTAATCTTTGTTACTTGCAATATGTGAATAGCTATCTTACTACCCCCACACCCAAAAAAAACTCCATTCTTGAATACATTTATGGATGATGGTACACTATATTTAAATTATACTTATTTGAGGCTATACTCTCAAACCCTCTCAATATGTTTATAAATGAATTTAATTATTTTGATGTATGAGTTGTAGGATTGATGTTCTTGATGTGCAATATTTTAATATATGTACATACTAATTATGATGGATTATGGAATCTGCATCACTGCACCCCATGTAATGTACTAGGCTAACACCTAATACATCCACATTATCTGACCTCTATTGCTCTTTTTTGCTTCCAAATCATATGCTTCTTCTAAAGTCCCAAACTCTTTTCTATTTATCGTGCAGATAGGGATGGAGGCTATTTTGATGTAATTGTCCTAGGCCTCACTCAAAGTCCCAACCATTCCCCCATTCCATGTTAACCAGGGGTGGAAGCATGCATTTTTTGGTTTGGCATTCAGCCAACACATGTAACTTATGTGCTAGGCTTGTTTACTTTCCTCCTAACCCTTCCCTCATTCCACATCAGCACTACAATATATATATATATTTTCTTTTTGAGCTTTTTTTCATCCTGGGTCTAAACATCATGGAGGATTGTGGAGCCACTAAGCATTGGAGTGGAGATCGCTGTTATAACTTATGAGAACCCTATTTAAAGAGGAAGGCACATCTTACCTAATAACAGTTAGGTCTGACTATAAAGTGAGAGAATATGTATTATGGTGAAAGGCTTGACACTATTGGATGGTCTATATATTTAAAGGCAAGGTGAAATTATAAAAAGTTTTTGAAGAATTTTTCATTTTTTGGATATAAGAAGTGGTACATATGGAAAATATTGATTACACATGGATACATTTTGATTTTAATTTTTAAGAGATACTATGATGATTTAAAATGAAACATATGAACATTTTGGTGTGTCCTCCATCATTTGTTATTTAAATGAATACATAAAAACATTTTGCTTTGTTTTTTTTAATTTAAATTAAGGCTCGGTTCACACAGGGGGCGACACGACTTGCCGTGCCGCGACCTGCCGTGACCTCAGCGGCGACTTGCAAATGACTTCTGTATAGAAGTCAATGCAAGTCGCCCGAGGTCGCCCAAAAGTAGTACAGGAACCTTTTTTCTAAGTCGGAGCGACTCGAGTCGCTCCTCTTAGAACGGTTCCGTAGTACAGAACGGGGGCGACTTGTCAGGTCGCGGCACGGCAAGTCGTGTCGCCTCGTGTCGCCCCCTGTGTGAACCGAGCCTAAAGGAAATCATGCAGACATTGTTTTCATGTCACACATTTGATTTCTTTATCGCAGATTTTGACACTTGTGCACATATTTATAAGGGATGCTATTTTTCAGTACTACATGGCACTATTGTGTATATTTCAAATTGAGTATATCACAAAAGGCCTCCTGGAATTCCATGCAGTCTACAATTGCTTAAAAGTTCAATAATTCAGTATTTTGCGAATTTCGGCTGTTCGCGATTCGCCCGATTGGCGGACTATTGCCGCCGTTCGCCCGGCGGACTTCCGTGTTTTCTGTGTAAAAGAACTTTGACCTATGATGACACATCCATCATGGGGTACAGGACAGCCAATTGAGACATTACAGCACATGGACACTTGGACATTCCCCCTAACTTATAAATACACCCGATCCGGCGGCCATTTTACATTCTTTCTTCTGTCACTATAGGGAGAGGTTGCTGTGTGAACCAGGGAGAGATTGCAGTGACCCAAATCGCTAGCTATTTGGTACACAAAAGTTCTTTTCAGGACTGGTATAGGTGTTAGGTGTATATAGGTTTGCTGTGCTACTGATTGTTGCAGCAGCCTGAGTGTCTTTTGCCAGTTTAGAGAAAGGGACAGGACGGTGTGTGCTGCAGGGAGAGTCAGTTTAATCATTAGCTGTTACTATCAGGTCCACAAAAGTGCTATTCCAGTAACCAGTTATTGTTCCAGCAGCCTCTGTTTTGTCAGTTTATATAGGGACAGGCAGGAAGCAGTGTGTGAGGCAGTGAGGGTCAGTTTAATCAGTAGCTGTTACTATATTAGGTCCACAAAGGTTCTTTTCAGGACTGGTATCAGTGGTATGGTAATAGGCTTGTACACGTATAATATTCTTTCTTCCAAATATAGAAAGAATATTATACTTGACTGCTGCCCTTCTGCTGCAGTCTGCTAATCAGTCACAATACATAGGGTTGAGGTGCACTACTGCTGACCGCTGCCCTATACTGCAGCAGTCCTTCATCAGTATAGGGACTGACGCACAGTCTGCTAATCAGTCACAACCTACTTGTTCCTCAAAGGTCCTTATAAGGACTGGTAACTTGGTCTAGGGTGCTACAGTACATAGGGTTGAGTGAGGTACAGTCTGCTATTCTATAAGGACTGGTATAGGTCCACAATACATAGGGTTGAGGTGCACTACTGCTGACCGCTGCCCTATACTGCAGCAGTCCTTTATCAGTATAGGGACTGATGTACAGTCTGCTAATCATTCACAACCTACTTGTTCCACAAAGGTCCTTATAAGGACTGGTAACCTGGTGTAGGGTGCTACAGTACATAGGGTTGAGTGAGGTACAGTCTGCTATACTATAAGGACTGGTATAGGTCCACAATACATAGGGTTGAGGTGCACTACTGCTGACCGCTGCCCTATACTGCAGCAGTCCTTCATCAGTATAGGGAATGACGTACAGTCTGCTAATCAGTCACACACAACCTACTTGTTCCACAAAGGTCCTTAAAAGGACTGGTAACCTGGTGTAGGGTGCTACAGTACATAGGGTTGCGTGAGGTACAGTCTGCTATTCTATAAGGACTGGTATAGGTCCACAATACATAGGGTTGAGGTGCACTACTGCTGACTGCTGCCCTATACTGCAGCAGTCCTTTATCAGTATAGGGACTGACATACAGTCTGCTAATCATTCACAACCTACTTGTTCCACAAAGGTCTTTATAAGGACTGGTAACCTGGTGTAGGGTGCTACAGTACATAGGGTTGAGTGAGGTACAGTCTGCTATTCTATAAGGACTGGTATAGGTCCACAATACATAGGGTTGAGGTGCACTACTGCTGACCGCTGCCCTATACTGCAGCAGTCCTTCCTCAGTATAGGGACTGACATACAGTCTGCTAATCAGTCACACACAACCTACTTGTTCCACAAAGGTCCTTATAAGGACTGGTAACCTGGTGTAGGGTGCTACAGTACATAGGTTTGAGTGAGGTACAGTCTGCCATTCTATAAGGACTGGTATCGGTCCACAATACATAGGGTTGAGGTTCACTACTGCTGACCGCTGCCCTATACTGCAGCAGTCCTTCATCGGTATAGGGACTGAGAGTTTTGTCACAGGGTCATTTAAAAAATGACAGGCAGAGGAAGAGGCAGGCCCTTCCGCAGGGCTGGTAGGGGCAGGGCAGGAGCAACAGGCTTGAGCCAAAGTGGGAAGTTGCAGAAGGTGCGTTCAATTACTTTAACCACTTTCAGACCAATTTGCTGGTCAAAGACCAGACCACTTTTTGAGATTCGGCACTGCGTCGATTTAACTGATAATTGCGCGGTCATGCGACGTGGCTCCCAAACAAAATTGACATACTTTTTTTCCCACAAATAGAGCTTTCTTTTGGTGGTATTTGATCACCCCTGCTGTTTTTATTTTTTGCGCTATAAACAAAAATAGAGCGACAATTTTGAAAAAAACACATTATTTTTTACTTTTTGTTATAATAAATATCCCCCAAAAATATATAAAAAAAACATTTTTTTCCCCTCAGTTTAGGCCGATACATATTCTTCTACATATTTTTGGTAAAAAAAATCGCAATAAGCGATTATTGATTGGTTTGCGCAAAAGTTACAGCGTTTACAAAATAGGGATAGTTTTATAGCATTTTTATTAATAATTTTTTATTATTTTTTTTTTACTAGTAATGGCGGTGATCAACAATTTATATTGTGACTGCGACATTGTGGGGGACCCATCGGACATTTTTGACACATTTTTGGGACCATTGTCATTTATACAATAATGTTACTAACTGTGGGGGGGTTGGGCTTTCATTTAGTGAACACTGATCTCTGCTCCAATCACATGGAGCAGAGATCAGTGTCACTAGTTGCTAGGCAGAATGGAGAAATGTTGTTTACAACGGCATTTCTTCATTCGGCCACTCCGTGAGACAATCGCGGGGATGCCCGCGGCGATCGAGTCCGCGGGTCCCGCGTCCGGACTCACGGAGGTCCCGACCAGCGCGGAAGCGCGCCGGCGGCGGCGCGCTCCCGATGGCAGGGTGGCAAATTTAAAGGGACGTACATGTACGCCCATTTGCCTGCCCATGCCATTCTGTCGACGTAAATCATCGTGCGCTGGTCGGCAAGTGGTTAAAGGACGCACCAGACTTGGTTGAGTGGCTCGCTCAGCCTTACTCTTCTGCACCCTCCTCATCCTCTCGATCTGCACCCTCTTCTTCACTCTCTGCTATGTGCACCCCCAAAGACACTACCACCAACAACACCACCACCACATACCTTCCGCTTGAGTCACAGGAATTATTTTCCGATCCATATCAAGACATTTCTGATGCGCAGCCACTCTTGGTATTGGATCAGGAAGAGGAGGCAGCAACAACCGCTACTCAGCAGTCTGACGAAAGTACCCAGATCAGCCCAAGGAGGAGGTTGGTCCCCGGTGTTGCTGCCTACTCCGAGATCTCTACTTATAGCGGTGGGGAAGGTGACGTTGATGATGACGTGTCTAGTGATGTCACGTGGGTGCCCACAAGAGAGGAAGAGGAGGGGAGTTCAGAGGGAGATATGGACCAGCAGATAGGGAGGAGAAGCAGGAATAACTTACATTGCACAGGAGGGACAAAGCAGACTGCAAATGTATCAGGAGCGAGTCATTGACCATGTACGGCCACATCTGGCGCTCCCAGGACACCGGCACATGGCTCCGCAGTGTGGGCTTTTTTAACGTGTCCGCTGCTGACAATAGCGTTGCCATCTGCAATCTTTGCACTCAACGCATTAGTCACGGTAAGCCCAAAACTCACCTAGGGACGACCGCCTTAAGAAGGCACATGAGCAGCCATCACCAAGCCCAGTGGGAGCAACGGAACACACAAAGCCACACTGCAGGCTCTCACCGTCCAGCCTCGTCTTCTACTTCTCCTTCTCCTCTCTCCTCACAATTGTCCTCCACTGCACCTTCCATCACGCCAAGCTCACGTTTTTCTGCAAAAAGGCAGGCTTCCGTGGGCCTAATGTTCGAGCGTATAAAAATGATGACGCCGGATAACCCTGCCATATAAACTGGTGGACTCGGAGGCCTTTCGCAAATTTGTGGCCATTGGAATACCACAATGGAAGGTCCCAGGAAGGAAGTATTTCTCAGAGAAGGGCATCCCAGAGCTATATGGCCATGTTCAGCAGCAAGTGAATGTATCTCTGGCACACAGTGTCGGTGCCAAGATACATCTGACCACAGACACGTGGTCTAGCAAACACGGGCAGGGAAGGTATATCACTTTTACTGCCCACTGGGTGAACCTTCTGACGGCCGTCAAGCATGTAACCCGTGGCACCCGTTTAGATTTGGTTTTACCGCCACGGATTGCATGCAGGCCTGACTATTCTTCTCCTCCTCCTACTCCATCCTCCTCCCTCTCCTCCTCGGCTGACTCCTCCTTTTCCGCTGCTAGCGTCTCTTCCTTTGCGCCGCCCAAGCTCCCCAGAACCTATTCGACATGCCAGGTGAGACGTTGCCATGCCGTGCTGCGTCTGTTGTGCCTGGAAGCCAAGAGCCACACTGGCCCGGCACTCCTTTCAGCTTTGCGTTCACAGGCAGATCAGTGGCTAACACCGCTCAATTTGACAGTTGGTAAAGTGGTGTGTGACAATGGTGCCAATCTGCTTAGTGCATTGAAACAGGGCAAAATCACGCATGTGTCATGCATGGCACACGTCTTAAACTTGGTTGTGCAGCGATTCCTTGTTAAATACCCTGGGGTCCAGGACATCTTGCGGCAGGCAAGGAAAATCTCGGCCCATTTCAGAAGATCTTACACGGCCATGGCTCGCCTTGCTGATGGTCAGTGGCGACACAATCTGCTGGTCAGACGTCTTATTTGCGATTGCCCGACGCGATGGAACTCAACCTTCTATATGCTTGATAGGCTGCTCCAGCAGAAACATGCAGTTAACGTCTACCTGTATGAACTCTGCGGCACAACCGATTCTGGGGAGCTGGGTTTTTTTCACTGCGCCAGTGGCTGCTCATGCACGATGCATGCAGACTTCTGCGCCAATTTGAGGAGATCACCAAACTGGTCAGTCGCAGCCATAGCGCCATCAGTGACATGGTACCTTATGCCTTCTTTATGGAGCGTGCATTGCATTGTGTCATTGATCAAGCTGTGGAGGAGCAGGAGCGGGAAGATGAGGAAGTCGCAATGCTGGATGAATTCCCAGGGGGGGCTACTCTATCTGAGACAAGTCAACAACAGGAGTCTGAAGAACAGTCAGAGGAGGATGGTGCCGGGGCGGATGAGGAGGAGCAAGAAGAGCATACTTTAAACCTTTCTGGGATCCCTGTTGTGCGTGGATGGGGAGAGGAGAATGAAGAGGACAACATTATCCTGGATGATGAGCAGGAGCCAGGCCACCACACCGCTTCCACTTTAGTGCAAATGGGGGCCGATAAGCGTACTCGCCTAGCTCACGACAGTGTTAACTACCTCACATTTCTAAAAATGAATGAGGCATGGATCTCAGAGGAATTCAACACATGTGACCAGTAGACCATGTATATGTCTATAAACAATTTTTTTAATCGAGCACAGAGACCTTCTTTCTTCATTTGGCTCACTTCCTTGTCCAAAAAAAGCACACCGTACTATATGCCCGTACCCTCCTCTTTGAAGAGGTTGAGCTGTGTCATATTTCTACTGGGGCTGATTATTATGAGGGGCTCCCACCATCCCTGTGCTGTGCTGACATCCTCCTGGGGCTGTACCTCTGCTGTGCATATTATGAGGGCCTCCCACCATCCCTGTGCTGTGCTGACTTCCTCCTGGGGCTGTGCCTCTGCTGTGCATATTTTGAGGTGCTCCCACCATCCCTGTGCTATGCTCATTATGAGGAGCTCCCACCATCCCTGTGCTGTGCTGACTTACTCCTGGGGCTGCTTATTATGAGGGGCTCCCACCATCCCTGTGCTATGCTGACATCCTCCTGGGGCTGCTTATTATGAGGGGCTCCCACCATCCCTGTGCTATGCTGACATCCTCCTGGGGCTGCTTATTATGAGGGGCTCCCACCATCCCTGTGCTATGCTGACATCCTCCTGGGGCTGCTTATTATGAGGGGCGCCCACCATCCCTGTGCTATGCTCATTATGAGGGGCTCCCACCATCCCTGTGCTATGCTGACTTCCTCCTGGGGCTGCTTACGGTGCAGGTGTCAGTGCTGTATATCACAGTGCTGATGTCAGTGCTCTCTGTCACGGTGCTTCTGTCAGTGCTGTATATCACGGTGCTGGTGTGAGTGCTTTATGTCACACTGCTGATGTCAGTGCTCTCTATCACGGTGCTGCTGTCAGTGCTGTATATCACAGTGCTGGTGTGAGTGCTTTATGTCACACTGCTGATGTCAGTGCTCTTTCACGGTGCTGCTGTCAGTGCTGTATATCACGGTGCTGGTGTGAGTGCTTTATGTCACGCTGCTGATGTCAGTGCTCTCTATCACGGTGCTGTTGTCAGATGACTCTATCACGGTGCAGGTGTCATTGCTGTATGTCACGCTGCTGATGTCAGTGCTCTCTGTCACGGTGCTGCTGTCAGATGACTCTATCACGGTGCAGGTGTCATTGCTGTATGTCACGCTGCTGGTGATCATCTCCTGCACCCTCTTCTTTGCCTACCCTGGTCCCTGACCTTCCCTCTCCTCCATTGCCTTCATGCGCTCCACAGTCCTGAATTGTCACAACAATTTCCCATATAAAAAAGAATGCTTGTAGTTGTAGATCCCAGATTCACCTCATACATGTGTTATGTCATTGGCCATGTGGTGGGACTATGTTTGCACAGCTATTAATTATTTTGTGGCTGCAAATTTGACCTGTAGGTTTGCGAAGTTCGCCTCCCATTGAAGTCAATGGGGCCCGTCGTGAACGTTTCGGTTCGCGAACTATCGGCCGCGTTCGCGGTCCGCGTTCGCAAAACATCCCATCGGAAGTTCGTCCAACACTATTCAGTATATTTACATATACAGTGGATATACACATTCCTGCTAAAATGTCATGTTTCTGTGATGCAAAAAAATGAGACAAAGATTAATCATTTCATATTTTTTCCACCTTTGATGTAACCTGTAAACTGTACAACTCAATTGAAAAACAAACTGAAATCCTTTATGGGGGAGTAAAAATAAAGAACGAAAATAATGTGGTTGCATAAGTGTGCATCCAAGCCTGGCTAAATTTTGCAAAAACACATCTGAAGTCTCCCAATAGCATGTGGGAAAATGTGTTATGGTCTGATCAAACCAAGGTTGAACTGTTTGGTTATAATTCCAAAAGATATGTTTGGTGCAAAAACAACACTTCACATCATCAAAAAAGCATCATATGCACCATCATATGCACCATGAAGCATGACCGCCAGAGCTGCCTAATAAACTACTTTAAAAACCTGTGTTGTGTAAAAATAAAGAACGAAAATAATGTGGTTGCATAAGTGTGCATCCAAGCCCGGCTAAATTTTGCAAAAACACATCTGAAGTCTCCCAATAGCATGTGGGAAAATGTGTTATGGTCTGATCAAACCAAGGTTGAACTGTTTGGTTATAATTCCAAAAGATATGTTTGGTGCAAAAACAACACTGCACATCATCAAAAAAGCATCATCAAAAATAGCATGTGGGAAAATGTGTTATGGTCTGATCAAACCAAGGTTGAACTGTTTGGTTATAATTCCAAAAGATATGTTTGGTGCAAAAACAACACTGCACATCATCAAAAAAGCATCATATGCACCATCATATGCACCATGAAGCATGACCCCCAGAGCTGCCTAATAAACTACTTTAAAAACCTGTGTTGTGTAAAAATAAAGAACGAAAATAATGTGGTTGCATAAGTGTGCATCCAAGCCCGGCTAAATTTTGCAAAAACACATCTGAAGTCTCCCAATAGCATGTGGGAAAATGTGTTATGGTCTGATCAAACCAAGGTTGAACTGTTTGGTTATAATTCCAAAAGATATGTTTTTTGCAAAAACAACACTGCACATCATCAAAAAAGCATCATATGCACCATCATATGCACCATGAAGCATGACCCCCAGAGCTGCCTAATAAACTACTTTAAAAACCTGTGTTGTGTGTTTTTTTATTGACACTTTCCCCCCCCCCCCCAGGTAAATGGATAGGGGTACTTTGGTTGTCGGGGTCTGCGGACGGGGGCTATTCAGAATTCGGGAACCCCTTTTAATAAGGGGGCCCTCAGATCCCGGCCCCCTACCCTATGTGAATGACTAAGTCCGCCGGATAGTCCGATCGTGTGTACGGGGCAAAAGTGAAACTTAGACATTCATATCTTTCAAATATGTGTGATTCATTGCTATTGGCTATTGTTATTGCTAATAATAAGAGTTTTTTCTTTTTTTATAATTATTTTTTGTTGAAGTTTTAACAAGATACAAAAAACACAAAACTTAAGCGCTTACAGTATACAAGGAAAATCGTGTGAAAGTAGTATAATTCTGCAATGTAAACATAATGCTACAGTACCAAACATTGTCAGGGTACATCTCGTATTGCTCCAGTACATCTTAAGTGATATGTCTTTTGATCCCCCGTGGGGACCGGCTGAATATTGGACATGTTCCAGGAACCTATGAGGTGAGGAGGGAGCATAGCCCAGGCACATATCTCAATTCACCCTCATGCTCTCAAGCTGTTTCGGGTTCAGCTAACCAGGTGTGCCAGACTTTGTCATATTTTAGTGGGCAGCCCCTGTGTGTATATATGTGTCTTTGTATAGGGGAAGGCTGTTATCCACCAAGCGTTTCCATTGCTCCATGGAAGGGGGGTCAGGTTTTTTCCATTACATAGCAATGTTCTTGTGTGTGTAAAAGAGCATCAAGCTAATCAGCAAGCGTTTGGCAGTGGATGGCACAACGTTTTCTATAAGTCCCAGTATGCAGACCTCCATAGCCAATGGCACAGTGATCAAGATGACTTTATTAATTAGCTGTAACACTGTCTCCCAGTACTGCTGGACCCTCAGGCATTGCCAGAAAATGTGAGAAAAGTCTCCAGGTGAGGTGCCACATCTCCAACACTCCGGAGAGTGAGAAGGATTCATCTTGTGAAGTCTGTGTGGGGTGAAATAGGCCCTATGGACGATTTTATATTGTACTAATCTGTCACTTATTTCCTATTGTGATATTTGTTATTTTATGTTTTAAAAACGCTGCTTATATAATGTTGTTGCCCTTAACATTCAAGTGGCAGATGCTAGTTACTGATGCAATTCTGCATCAGTAAAATATTAGAGATTGTTGTTATACTGCTCTAAATGTTCTCAGCATATCTGCAGAAAAAAAAAAGAAATGTTGCATTACTGGGACTCACACTAGTCACCAGTTACCACAATGACAATGTGTTTGACTGTTTAAAAAAATACTATACTGTATGCCTACACTACACTAATTGCTAGAAGGTATGTGATGTATACTTGGAGCCCTCCATCCATGAGGGTTAAAGCCCATTTATCTCCACCCCTTCACTTCTTGTCTGGTAAACGTGTTGTGGCCAAAGCAGAGAGTGTTGGAAAATCTTTCTAACCAAGTAAAAAATAATAACAAAGGGGGCACGGTCTGGACATGGCTGAGTAGAGACTCATCTCTTGTGAGCTCCGGACCTTCTCCTACCTACCCTAGCCTACTTTGATCGATCCCTAACGGCATGCTAACGGCATGACCAAAATCTTGAGGGGCAGAAAAGGGGGAGTTGTGATGTTAATGGGGAATGATCAGTAACATCATAAATGATGCAATGTTCTATGAGCCACCACTAACTTTGAGCCCCTATGGGGTTTCCAAATACTATTCCTATTTTGAATCAGCTGCTAGCGTTGCACATGTCTCATAAGTCATGCAAAAATAATTCAAATATCTTGTAGTACGCTGCACTATCAAAATTAAATATTCAGATATGCTGTATACCATCCACAATAAAGTGATATTAGTGCTTAAATATACATGCAATATTGCAAATAAAGTGCACTCTAGTGAAAAAATATTATAACATCCTTATAGTGAAAATAAAAAACATCAAAGAAATTATATATATATATATATATATATATATATATATATATATATATATATATATATAAAAATAGAATTAAAAAGGTGCTATGGTGTGCTGTGCAAACGTCACAATTTCAGTCCATAAGTGCTCCAAAATACTCCATGCGATTCAGTGGATGTTGTGCAAACTAATTCAGTATTAAAGTGCTGTGTTCACACTCCGGTGTCCCCCCTAGGTATTAGCCGCTCACCTTAGAGCACGTGACCCCACTGTTTAGGCTTGGTCAATACACGCATTGGAACCTATAAATGGTTCAACAATATATCCGGAATCCTAGGTGGACTTCACTTATATCTCAGTGTGCTAATGGAGTCCCTCTTGTGCCGCTTGCTGGGATTTATGGCAGAAGCAAGTACAATAAGTAATAATAATACTAGTTACTGAGACAATTTTGCATTTAGTGAGATAAAAGCTGATGCTCCCTTGATGGCTGCAGTGATTGTAACAGGTTCATTAACATAATTCCCCATTAACATCACAACTCCCCCATTTCTGCCCCTGAAGACTTTGGTCATGGATCTAGTTGGCGATTATTTACAAGATTAGCCACAATAATAAGACCTTTGATAGTGATCTTATGATAACTCTGTTGCTGCTATATAGTGAGAATTATGTGGATATATGATTTTGTATGTTACTTTATGAATCATCATTTTTTATGTTTATATCTATTTCTTTTGTTGTGAACATTTGACATTAATTGTAAAAACATGTGTGTGCTCTCTCTGACGACATCCTTGTGGTCCTCTATATTTTCTGTTCCTGTTTTACCTTTCACCTTTTGAGCCTTGTCCCTTTGAGATAGTCTGTTTATTTCTTGGTCTGCCTTTGAGTACTTGGGGTGACCATACGGATGCCCAGGGCCTCTGTTCCAGGTTCTCCTGGACAGTTCCTGGTTTACCATGCTGCTTGTTGCGCCTTAGGCTGCGTACACACGAGAGGATTGTCCGTCCAACTTAGTCCGCTGAAACACATTTCAGCGGACAGTCCGCTCGTGTGTGGGCTTCAGCGAACTTTTTCAGCGGACAGTCTGGCGGACTAAGTCTTTCGGAATTTCCGTAATACAGTCCGTCCAACTTTGGTTTCAGCGGACAGTTCGCTCGTGAGTAGGCTAGTTGGACGGACTAAGTATGGCGCATGCTCAGAAAGGATTTACACGGCCGAAGGTTGCTTTGCAGTGTATTGGACGTCGTATTTCTAGTCCCGTCGTACGTGCTGTACACGTCATCGCGCAAGCTTTCAGCGGACTGTCTGTTCATCGTGTGTGGTCAAGTCCGTTCATTCAAAAGTAGGACGGACTGTCTGTCGGATTGTCTGACAGACTTAGTTGGCCAGACAGTCCGCCCGTGTGTACGCGGCTTTAGTCTCCTCTTCTTCCTCCCTTTGGTTCGCTTGTTTCCAGCATCTATAATTTGTCCTGAAAGTGAGCTTTCCACTCCAACCACCAGAGGGAGTCCATCTGACCTGGTTTGGACCGGATTCTTGGACCCAGTGGCAATGGCATGGGCGTGGTTCGCGCATGCGCATCGCGGCCATTTATTCTGCATCTGCCTGACCAGACCGGATGGGGAGTATTTAAGGCCGCCTGTTCCAGCTATTCCATGCTGCCAGAAACACAGGGACATACATGCCACCACAGGACTTTAGGTACTTGTAATTACTATGGATATTTTCCTTGTATACTCTAATTTCAATGGTATGTTCTGACGCTGCCTTTTGTCTGAAGCGCTCAATTGATCGCATCATGTTAGTGACTTAACCTTCTTTTTAGTATGTGCATCTAAATTATTTTGTTTTTGCTTGGTCCTTTGAATTTTTAGACACAAGTATCCTGCTGTGGACAATCTGTGTCCCTGTTCATTGAGTTCTCCTGCAAAACTTTGTTTTGTAAGTTGAATGTTTTTCCCTTGTTACTTTTTGTTGTTGGAAATTCATTCCCACTCTGTGATATATAAATTAAACATACTATGTTTTATGTTATTGCAGTTGGTTCTTAAATACTCTCTATGGTCACCAACTCCTAGTCTCCGTGACATTTGCAGACATAGCCTACTACATTTTAAGAGACTGGGGTGAGTAAGGATGTTCTTGGACTGAATGCGCACATGTAAACCCATACTCTGAAAATGTAAATTTTTTAACGTTATAAATAAATGTATGCATATATACATTTTCTCTTATATTATGATTTCTAATACTATGTATATATCTTAGTATATATATATATATATATATATATATATATATATATATATATATATATATATATATATTGTGAGGGGTTAGCTCGGCAGCGGGTGTGTGTGACCCCCTGGATGGGTTCACAACACAAAATCAGGCACAGCAGACAGCGTTGTAGGTGCAAAAAACAAAAGATGCGGTTTATTTATGCTACAGACAGTGATACATATAACAGCGAAACAAAAATAAAACATGAAAATAAATCCTGGTCAGCTTGACCTCTAACTACACACTTAGATTCCCTGTCTAACAACTAAGTGCAGCCTTGTGCTGCACCAGTCCCTGTCTCTGTTGTAGAGGTTTGCCACACAGGCGTTAACTCACCGCACAGAACAGATATCACACTCCCCAGTCTATACAACACAAAACTGGTTCCAGGACGGAGCATCTCCCTAAGCATGCTGGGGTTTTTTGTAGAGGTCTTAATGAGCCCACTTACTTCAGCTGGGCTCATTAACTCTTCCCCTCTAATTGTAAAAGTATGCATAAAGCCTGAATCTAGGGCACACATATTTCCCATCCTGGATACAACCAGGTGACTTTACCTGCGTGCTGCCACATACCCCCCCTCTTGTTTCAACCTTGGGGTTGTAACACAAGCAGTCAGACACGCATGTATCCGAGACAAAGCATCCACATTCCCCATTTTAACACCAGGGTGATGCTTAACTGTAAAGTTAAATTCTTGTAGGGCCAGGAACCACCTATTTACCCTTCTATTGGTCTCCTTGTTCTGAGCCATCCACTTTAAAGGAGCGTGATCAGTCACCAGGTCAAAGGGCCTACCTAGCAGATAGTACCGAAGGGAATCTAGAGCCCACTTCACTGCTAAACATTCCTTCTCAATCGTGGCGTAATTTACCTCATGGGACTTCAACTTCCTGCTGAGGTAAATGACTGGGTGCTCTTCCCCGTTCCAGACCTGGGATAACACTGCTCTTAACCCAACGTCTGATGCATCAGTTTGTACAACAAAGTCCTTAGAGAAGTCTGGTGAGTACAACACTGGCTGGCTACATAAGGCTGTTTTTAAGGACTGAAATGCTTCTTCAGCCTCTGGGGACCATTTAACCATGACAGACTCTTTCCCTTTTGTCAGGTTGGTGAGGGGCACAGCCTGAGAAGCAAAATGGGGAATGAATCGTCGATAATAGCCAGCGATTCCCAGAAAGGCTTGTACCTGTTTGTTGCTGTTGGGACGTGGCCAACTCTGTATGGCCTCGACTTTATTGACTTGGGGTTTTATCACCCCCCTCCCAATAGTGTACCCAAGATATTTGGCCTCCTCCTGTCCAATGGTACACTTCTTTGGATTGGCCGTAAACTTAGCTTCCCGGATAGAGTCTAGGACTGCTTGTACTTTCGGCAAATGTGAGACCCAGTCTGTGCTATGGATAATCACATCATCCAGGTAAGCTGCAGCATATTTCTGATGGGGCCTCAGAATCTTATCCATTTTCCGCTGGAATGTTGCCGGTGCATTCTGTAACCCAAACGGCATTCTCTTATATTGGAATGCCCCATCTGGGGTTACAAACACAATTTTCTCCTTGGCTGACTCAGCCAGGGGAATTTGCCAATACCCTTTGGTGAGATCAAGAGTTGTCATATATCGGGCTGTTCCCAGCCGGTCAATCAACTCATCTATACGCGGCATGGGGTAGGTGTCAAATTTTGTAACTTTATTTAATTGTCGAAAATAGTTACAAAACCGCCAGCTCCCATCAGGTTTGGGCACTAGTACGATAGGACTGGACCAGTCACTCTGGGACTCCTCTATCACACCCAATAATGTCATGCTCTACGCCAGATGTTTGTCCCGGAAGCTCAGAGAAAATCTCTTTGTTACGAAGTACAAACTCTTTAACCTCCTGTTGTTGGGGTTTCGATAAGGTGTCTGCTATTCCAACCTCAGGAACTAAGCAATCAGGCTGTACTTGTGACAAAGTCTCTGCGACTAGGGATTCCCTATCCCTCCAGGCTTTCAGCAGATTGACGTGATAGATCTGCTCCGGCTTTCGCCTTCCTGGCTGTCTAACCCTGTAGTTCACCTCACTAATTTTTTCAATTACTTCATATGGACCTTGCCATTTGGCCAGAAATTTGCTTTCAACCGTAGGGACTAGCACCAAGACCCTACGGGTCTTGGCCCCACGGTTGTACGGGTACGGGTCTTGGCCCCACGGTTGTACACTCTCTGCTGTGCTAACTGCGCTTGGGTTAAATGTTCCTTTACAATTGGCATTACCTGTGCAATTCTATCTTGCATCAGGGCGACATGCTCAATCACACTCCTGTGAGGAGAACTTTCATTTTCCCAAGTTTCCTTGGCGATATCCAGCAGCCCTCTTGGGTGTCTCCCATAGAGCAACTTGAAGGGTGAGAAACCCGTAGAGGATTGGGGTACCTCCCTAATGGCAAACATTAGATAGGGTATTAGACAGTCCCAATTCTTTCCATCTCTATCCACCACCTTCTTTAACATTTGTTTAAGGGTTTTGTTGAATCTTTCAACCAACCCATCTGTTTGGGGGTGATACACAGATGTACGCAATTGCTTCACTTTGTACAACTTGCATAATTCTTTCATAACCCGGGACATAAAGGGTGTACCTTGGTCCGTAAGCAGTTCCTTACAAATACCCACGCGGCTAAAAACAAGAGATAGCTCTTTGGCTATGGTTTTGGCCGAGGTATTTCGGAGAGGAATTGCTTCCGGATAACGGGTGGCATAGTCCAATATAACCAAAATGTACTGATGCCCCCTGGCGGACTTCATTATTGGACCTACCAAATCCATTGCGATCCTTTCAAAGGGGACCTCAATGATAGGAAGAGGTACCAGCGGGTTACGGAAATGTGGCATAGGTGCCGACTTCTGACACACAGGGCAGGAGGAACAATAATTTTCTATTTCCTTCATGACCCCAGGCCAATAGAATCTCTGCAATACCCTCTCTCTGGTTTTCTCTATCCCCAGATGACCTCCCAGAATGTGCCCATGAGCCAATTCTAACACCAACTTCCTGTAAGGTTTGGGCACTACAAGTTGCTTAATGGTTTCTTCTGCCCTTTGAGCCACTCAATACAGCAGGTCCCTTTCCATAGTGAAGTAAGGATAAGGGCAAGTCTTATCTGGGTTCACTAACTCGCCATCTATTTTCACCACATTTTCCCGTGCCTTTATTAGGGTGGGGTCTTTTAACTGTTCTGTGGCAAAATTTTCCATGTGAACCTCAAGATCCGAAAACTCCACAGACGGCATGTTTTCATCTGAGGATGTTGGCTCCTCCCCAGTTTCTCGAGTTTCCCCCCAATACCGACAAGGGAAATTCAGGAGAGTCCTCACCACTCCCAGAGGAATTCTGGTTATCTTCCTGGTTTATAGGGGCACCAGTGGGGGGCTCAGGACAATCCCAGAGTTCCCAGAATTTTGGAAAATCCCTTCCCACAATAGCATCATGTGGTAAGTGAGACACTAACCCCACCTGATGAGAGAGGTTACCTTTGGGGGTCTCAAAAAACACTGAAGTTACAGGATACTCTCGGGTGTCCCCATGCACACAAATAACAGCCACCCTGTTCTTCCCAGAGACCTCTGTAGTAACTAATTCAGCTTTTATCAATGTTACCAGGCTACCTGAATCCAGCAACACATCAACATTTCTATTAATACACATTTTACATAAATGTTTCTCAGGTCCCCAAATGGCAGTGCATGCAACTGTCGCAAACAGCAACTGACGTCTCTCCCTTATAAAGTCACATTGCATAGGCTCATCCACAACGGGGCAATTGGCTGCAATATGTCCCTCTTGCCGGCAGCGGTAGCAAATAATCTTTTTCGCTGTCTCTTGCAGCATGGGCTTCCTGGGCTGCTCCCGCCAGACCTTAGGTAGAACTCCCACCCTCTCACTCTCTCCACCCTCACCCCTTGGAGTCATCTTACCCGCCACTGGGGATGATCTGGTCTTAGGGTGGAAAGTCCGTGAGTCCCTGGAAGAGGTGGTCAGGTTCTCTGTAGCCAAGTACCTCTCAACCAGATCCACAAGTTTATCTGCATTTTCTGGGTCTCCATGGCTTACCCATTTTTGGATGGCAGTAGGAAGAGCTCTCAGGAAACGCTCCATAACAACACGTTCCACAATGTTTGGTGCCGTCAAAGTCTCTGGCTGCAGCCACTTCCTGCTCAGGTGAATGAGATCATACATTTGAGACCTGGGGGGTTTTCCAACCTGAAAAGTCCAATTATGCACACGCTGAGCCCGGACGGCCAGGGTGACACCCAGCCGTGCCAATATTTCTGTTTTTAGCACCACATAATCTTTTGCTTGGTCAGGCTCTAGGTCATAATAAGCTTTCTGCGATTCCCCAGTTAACAGAGGGACCACCAGTCCAGCCCATTGCTCCTTAGGCCACTTTTCCCTTTCAGCAGTCCTTTCAAATGTGGTCAAAAACACCTCCGGATCATCCTCTCCAGTCATTTTTGTCAATAAACGGCTCACACCAAAGGATGCAGTATTATTGTAACAACTTGCTTCATTGGTCTGCGGACGTTGCTGTATTAATGTCTCTATTTTCTGTTGAAAACTCTGCTCTTGCTTCTGCAACAGGTCTATAAAGCGGGCTTCAGATTGCTGCTGTGCTTGTTGCTGAGCTTCCAGACTCTGCAGGTGAGCTTTCTGCTGGGCTGCAAGGCTCTGTTGTTGAGCTGCAAGGCTCTTTTGTAAAGCCGCATTTGTTTGCTGCTGATTTGCATTTGCTAGAGCCAGCTGTCTCAGTATCTCCTCCATGCTGGCCTTTAAAAAAATTGAAAAAAAAACCTGCCAAAATTCTCCACCAACTGTAAGGGGTTAGCTCGGCAGCAGGTGTGTGTGACCCCCTGGATGGGTTCACAACACAAAATCAGGCACAGCAGACAGTGTTGTAGGTGCAAAAAACAAAAGATGTGGTTTATTTATGCTACAGGCAGTGATACATATAACAGCCAAACAAAAATAAAACATGAAAATAAATCCTGGTCAGCTTGACCTCTAACTACACACTTAGATTCCCTGTCTAACAACTGAGTGCAGCCTTGTGCTGCACCAGTCCCTGTTTCTGTTGTAGAGGTTTGCCACACAGGCATTAACTCACCGCACAGAACAGATATCACACTCCCCAGTCTATACAACACAAAACTGGTTCCAGGATGGAGCATCTCCCTAAGCATGCTGGGGTTTTTTGTAGAGGTCTTAATGAGCCCACTTACTTCAGCTGGGCTCATTAACTCTTCCCCTCTAATTGTAAAAGTCTGCATAAAGCCTGAATCTAGGGCAGTGACTTTACCTGCGTGCTGCCAATATATATATATATATATATATATATATATATATATATATATATATATATATATATATATAATACTAAGATATATATATCTTCTTTCAATAGAAGGCTTGTACTTCATTTGGGCAGAATCCCCTGAGGAAGCCCAGGATGTGGGAAAAACATGTTGGGCACTCCATCTAACAGTGCTGTATCCATAAAAGGTGTATTCCATGTACTGCTATAATTGTCTTTAAACTATTTTAATATGTGTTTAAACAAAACATATTTTTTATATATTATCTTTTGAGATCACTGTACCTTACTTGCACCTTAAAAATCCCATTAAACTTCCCTATATCTATTTAATCAAATAATGTGGTGCTTATCATAGTGGGTTGCCTGTGGTTATAAAATCCATTAAGGGTAGATGCTGAACTTTGGGCTCTGCTACTGGCACTTCTGTCCAAAGCAGACATTGAGACCCTTACTAACAGGCTTGAACTCGCCCACTGACAAGAAATACAAGCAGTAAAACAGAGGTGTAATCCCTATGAGACAGTCTATCCATGAGGGGAAACAACCCTTCCTTTGAAATGGAGGTTAACAACACTGGAATCCCTACAGGACTCACACATAGACTCCACAGTGACTATGCAGCTACAACTAGAAAACCTAGGGATTGGAACTGCCGCAACAACCTGTGGCTTTGAAGGCTTCTCGAAGCCACCAGTGCCAAAATCCTACCAGAAATTGCTCTTGCAATTTTCCACAGGATTCTGGGAGACTCTCCTGCACTGAACCTAAAGTTTGATCGGATTCACAGGGATCTCAGTCCTCGCCCTATGGATACCAACAGACCATGAGATGTAATTTGCCATCTCCATTGCTATACCCATAAAGAGGTCCTTCTGCAGAAGGCATGGGAATCTGGATCCATAGACTTTGATGGAGATGACATAAAAACTTTGCCAGACCTCTCACGAGCTATCCTGCAATGCTGAGCTATGCTACACCCTATCCTGGAACTTTCTCGCAAGCTGAATTTCACTTACAAATGAGGCTTCCCCCTTTCAGCCACATTTCACAAGGATTCAAACTCCTTCATGCTCCGCTCACAGTCAGACCTCCTGGCTCTCTTTGCCTTCCTGAAAACCAACCCTATTGCCGCGTACACACGACCGTTTTTCCGTCGGAATAAACTGACGGTTTTTCCAACAGAGTTCCGGCGGAATTCCGCTCAAGCGGTCCTCCTCTACACGACCACACCAAATTCTAACTGCCAAGAATGAGGTTTTTTACATCACGTATGAGGGGACTAGAAAAGGCAAGTTTAATAGCCAGTGCACCACCCTTTGAACTCCTTCTGCTAATCTCGTGTTTATCTCGTGTTAGTAGAAGTTTGGTGAGAGACAATTCGTGCTTTTCAGCCTCATGCTTTTCAGATCTTTGCTGCTCTTCAGTTTGTGCTTGTGGGTTTGTATGTGTTCTTCAGTGTGTGTAGTCAGTTCGCATTTGTTTGTCATTGCGTGCTATTTATAGTAGTACCGTATTTGACTTTCATTGTGTTCTGGTCCTCTCGTTTCTGATTTTCAGCTCGTTCATTCAGGCCTTGTTGTTTTTCAGTGCTTTCTGTTTAGTTCTGACCAGCCGACCAGTTTGAAGCCATGTTGCGGGTATGTGCTCACTGTAGAGTTCATGCTGTGTGGGGGCTTGGTGTTGGGGTTCTTACTTTGACACAAGCCCAGTCCATGAACAGGGCGAGGAGGTGTTCATGGACCAAGAATTGGTTACTCCAGCGTGACCAATTCTCCCACATGCCTTTGCTTTGTGAGATCTGTGAGAATAACCCTGATGATTTCACTAACATTCTCAGGATGACGGACCCCATTTTTCACTGTCTGTTGGCTTTGCTCACCCCTTATATCAGCAGGCAGGATACCTGCCTGCTGAAAGCCATCAGTCCAGAGCAGAGGCTCGTCGCCATGTTGGGCTACTTGGCGACTGGGAGAAGCCTGCAGTGTCTCAAATTTTCAACAGGCATCTTCCCACAGGCTCTGGGGATCATTATTCCAGAGACCTGTTCTGCCATCATTCAGGTCTTGCAGAAGGACTATATTAGGGTAAGTTTTATCCTTTAACATCACATTTTATGTATTTAATGTTTGCTAATGTATTGTATTTATTTCATCATTCCCTAATTACTATGATTGGAATATGCTGTGAATGGCCCCTTTATCCTCATGCATGCTGGACGTTTTTAAAGTTTTTTTGTCCTTTATGCTTATTTAACAATGTATTTAGTCAGCTCCAGTGTAGTAATTTACCCTAAACACTCCCTAAAATGTGTACAAATGTTATTTGTGTCCTTAAATTCAGGCAGAGTGCCAGAGGCTTTTTTTGGGGGGCCCAATCATTTGGAACCCCCAACCGCTAAGTTGATCCTTTGCCATACCCTTACACACTATACCGACCTCATTTGTGTTCATATTTATGGATGAATTCACCAAAGCATGTAGTGCAAGGGCCTGCCTGAATACTTTCAAATGGTACTGTTTAAAGTTTTGTTCTTCTATTAGCTTGATAGTTAATTGCAGAATCTAAAAATGTGCTTCCATTTTTTTTTTGTATTATGACACTTCTTACCTGTCCAGTGGGATGCTAATAGAGTAATTAAGGAGGGGCTGGCCAAAGTAACACACATTACTTTGTTACTCCATTACTTAGTGGAGAGGGTTTACCTGTCCAAAAACATACCCGCCCCCCCTAAAAACATTTTACAGGTAGGGGGGCCATTGCTTTGCCATCCAATTTTGAATACATTTACTTTTTTATCAGATACCATCTGGATTTTCATTTACTGCTTGGGTTTATTTTTGCTGTCTCCCTGGTTCTCCTATTGCACTTGTAGTGACAAGTGTTTTTTTTCATTATTAAATAACACCCATTGTCACTGTAAACACCAACTTAATACAAAAACATGTATTGATCATTGAAAGAAGAAGCCACACATTTTTGAGTATAAAATCTTTTATTCTGTGCACATGTGCATGTGCATTGGAAAACATATTTTTGGTAAAAACACCAATTCTTGTTTTTTTTGGACAAAAAACTTTAGGGTACATAAACAGGCATGTTTCAAAACATAACATACACAACTCTGGAACTTACAAACATTTAAACACTGACGGCAATATCAGACATTATAGTGTCCAAAATGTCTTGACATTGCCTTCATCAGATGGGCTGAAGTGATCCCTGTAAAAGCGAAATTTTGAAGATGCACACAATTTGGGAGCCAAACTGAGGATTTCCCTCCTGATCTCATGCCTAATGTCAACATGTGCTATCTCCCATCATCGGGGATCAATGGACATGTTTTGGGGGTGCAACCATTTCCTCTCTCCTACGTGAGTTTCGAGGATGGGGTTGCAGCCACAAAACAGGTACATTGATATCCCCTGATGGCCGATAGCACATGTTGACACACTGTGTGCATCTTCAAAATTTGGCTTTTAAAATGTTCGAAAAATTAGTGGTGTAAAAATTTTTTTTGATATTTTTCGTGTATTTAGATTCTTCCTAGGACATCAATCACGTTCTTCAGTTTTTGTTCAATCTCAATTGTTTTTTGCTTTATACAATCTAAATCCTGACTACACCACATTATCTCTTGGATTAACCTTTGGGTACTGTCACTGGTGAAATGATGAGATTGTTCTTCCACAACCTGTATATCACCTAGAAAAAATATACACACCATGTACTATAAATATGTATGCATACCCTCTATTACCTGAATCTGGGGTGTCAGACACTCACCTCTCCTTCCTCCACATCCTCTGGTTGTGACCTATGTCCCCCTTCTTCAGGAGGTGGGGGGTCCCTGGTGTGCTCAGACGTCGTTGTTCCCCTATGAGAATCAAACAAAAAGTATACATAGCACACACATATTTGAGTAATATTTTGGCCAGAAATAGAAATATGAAACATTGCTGGGAAGTGGGGTACAATTGTCTGTTTGGGTAGAGTTCCAAGTTGAAGACATGATTAATTCCCTTAACCAAGCTGGAATACTTACCTTTTTTGGACAAGTTTCATACATGTACACACCTGTGTGGGACACCAAAAAAAATGTGCTCTGGTGTCCCATACTAGTGCTCCTGAGTCCAGATTTGTAAACAGCTGCTGTGTGTCCTCTCCTTACATTCCACTGAATCAAGTTTGCAATTCCTTCTAGTTTCAAACACATCTAGACAACAATGTCCTAAACTTCTTTTTAGACAAATTATCATGAGCAAATGTAGTTAACCCTGTATCTGGCAAAAACATTGTATTTATTGGTAAACAAACAATGTTTGCTATGAATGTTTACTGTGCCGCCCACAAACATGAAATTAGCCATTTTAAACTGTACAACAGTAAAGAAAAGCACATGATACAGCATGCAAGTAATAATAATAATAGGAGCACAAAACAACTACTTGCTTTTTAGAAGAACATTCTTGATCCTTCTGTACTGATCCTGCTCCCTTAATTTGAGGTCTGACCAGCGTTTCCTCAATTGCTCCTTCGATCGTCGTACCCCAAAATTCCGCCACAGACTCTTCACAACTTTAGTCATGATCTTGGCCTTTCTCAAATTTGGGTTTAGGTATGGAACATACTTCCCATCATAGTCGGCCCTCTTCAATATGCCCACCATCTCTTCAAAGGACATATTTGTGGCCTTAAATCTTTCTCCTCCAGAATCATTACATCATTCAGGATGTTTCTTGCTTCGGGCTTTCATCCTCCTCCTCATTACTGCTACTAAGCAATAAACCAATTTTAACATTTTGACGAGGTTATACCACACTCCTCATATGTTACAGAAATTCTATTCAATTGCAACTGATCATTGCTGGAGATGCCAAGATGGAAAGGGAACATTACTTCATATATTCTGGCTCTGTTAAAGTTAAAGCATTTTTGGGCGGAGGTCAGGAAATTTACTCAAAATTTCACGGAGTACAAAATACCTGATGATCCAGCCTTTCTCTGTTACATATCTCAACTATTTCTGCAAAAATCTATAAAAATTTGGTTGTGTGTCACCTATTAAACACCCACAAATCCTGTATTTCTCTTCATTGGAAAAAATCTATGCCACCGTCTATTGTGAATTGGCTTTACAAAGTGGAAGACATAAACAAAATGTATTATTGTTCTTACGAAAAAGGAAAAAGGAGCGGGCATATTTATTCTAGCAGTTTACCCTACCGATCTCGTGCAGTAGCATCTGATATTCTAGGGAGATAACTACTTGAGATTTAAGTACTTCAGGAAATTGTTTATATACGTTGACTATGGTACAAAAATGTAACTGGATATATATTAATGTTTGTACATTGTTGGTGTAATGTCTTGGTTCTGGTCTTTCAGGAATTAAATGAAAAATATATTTGAAAAAAAAATAAAAAAATAATAACCAACACCAAATAGAGGTTCTAAACCTTCTCAATTAATACAAAACTGAAACCAGGTGTTTAGCTTGACATTAAAGCCTTTTATTACTTTCCTTATCTGGAGAAGGCTACCACCTTAGCTAAACATTCATATACCAGCATATTAAACTAGGAAAAGGTTGACCAGACCATAAGAACAAAATACTCCCTTAGTAAATGAAATCCTAGTTCTTTTCAGCATTCAGAAGCTTGAGAAAATTGTTATTAGCATACTGAAAAATTGTATATCAAGCACTCAGAACTTTAAAGTACTAGCTACTGTGTTGTAACGACTAAAATATTATTTACTGTAATGATATGCTTCTCTCTGTAATATTAAACTTCCAATTATCACTTATCATTCTTATTTAATACTGATAGTGAAATGGCATTCTCTTATTTGAATTGCTTTATGCTCCATTTCTAACTGCAGTAAATGGTGAATGTACATTTAAATAAAGTATTATGACCCATTCAATATAACTGAGAACATATATTATGCTCTGTCATTATACGCCTGTGCATTTTTTGCATCAAATTGTGTGTTATCTCTACAGATAGAGTCATGACCTCATCTAGTGAAAATCTGACACTTTGTTACAGATCCCAGTTATTGTTTTAGAACAGAAGAGAATATGGGGTCAACAGTTCAAAACTGTCATTCGAATAGCATTACTCCCCCCTGGGATTTTCTTTTGATCAGGATACAATTGGATAGAGGAGAATTATTTCTCATGCTTTCTAACAATAGAATACATTTCTGTCACAGAGTTAATCTTATAAACTGATAATTGGTACTAAATGAACTTCCTCTTTGGAAAGGCACACAAGAAGAATACAGGGAGAAAATAAATATTACAGGTAAATTATAACCTGTTTAAAAATATGTTTTTAAAAATAAAATTGTATTATCTCAAATTGGAAGAAAAATATGGCAAAACATGTTTATATCTCATGTGTATATAGCACCAACAATTTATGCAGACACAGGATGCACATTCTGTGCCATGGTTGGGATTTGAAAAGATTACTCTAATGATGCCAAGGAGAGGTGCTAACCACTTAGCCATTGTGCTACCCATCAATTGTCATCTAAGCCTTTGTACACACGGTCTGATCTGATTATATTGTCGGAAAATCCGATCGCGTGTGGGCTCTATCAGACTTTTTCCGTCGGAAACTCAGACGGAAAAAATTTGAGAGCAGGAGCTTACATTTTCCAACAACAAAATCCGATCTGACTTTTTCCGATCGTTTGTAGAGAATTCCGATCGGACAAAGTGCCACGCATGCTCAGATCAAAGTACGAGAGCAAAGCTATTGGCTACTAGGCTGAACGTAGTCCTGTCGGAACGAACGAACGTCATCCCGTTCCGAACGATCGGATTTTCCAACAACTTTGTCCGACCGTGTGTATGCAACACCAGTTTCGGACAAAATTTGTCGGAAAAAATCAGATGGATTTTGTGGTCGAAATTTGCGACCATGTGTACAAGGGCTAAGAGTCAGCAGAAACCACTTTAATTTCACCTTTCACATTGACTCCAATGCATTTAGCTATATACAGTTTTGTTAATCTCTACATTATATAGATACTGTAAATGGAGATCTTCTCAGCAAAGTTCGCTATAAAGGGTAAATCTGGTGATATCTGCTTTGCCAAAGATTTAGTCAAATCTACCACAAACCATTCGTTAAAAGGCTTTATGGGTTTTTAGGGCTCAGACTTACTCTGTCCACAGCCACATAGTGCCTCATCATTCTGCATTATTGAGCATGCATGACCTCTTGACTATAGAAAATAAGGGAGAACAAAAGGTACAAATACAAACAAAGTGGTGAACGACACTGAGCCATACAACTGCACAATGTTACACTGTGTGCACATAACAAGGGTATAGGCTGGTGCATTTCAGGGGCACACCCCCTTCCTCAGAGCTTGGCTCTGAAAAAGGGGGCGTGTCTCTGAAATGTGTCAGCCTATACCCTTGCTATGTCAACCTATACCTTTGCCATGTCCCCACCGTGTAACTTTGTGAAGTTGTAGGGCTCATTGTGGGTCACCACTTTTGTGAGTATCTACTTTTAACCTTTTAATTTGGTAATGCACTAGGTGTGTGCGCCAGCCTTTTGTTCTGTTTTATAATTTTTACTGGATTACCCAATCCGGGGAGGGCAGTATCTGCTTAGTTTTGGAATACTGGGGTCCTTGTTGCTGTTTAACCATGAAAGACATTTGTTAGCGATGGTAGTGATTGTTTTCTACTTGTATGGAGTATGAGGGACTCGAGGTAGATAGGTAATCCAATATGTGGTAGTATGGAAATGCCAGCTCATGGGACTGTGAAATATTGCTTGACTGTGGAAAGACAGGAGGATTTAGAAGGGGGTACTTCTGATCTAAAGTTTAATTACTATATTGCAGAGGGATGCAAGGGGAATTAATGTACTTTTGAAGCTTTTGACGTTATAAACAAAGGGTGTTTTTCCCAGCTCTCCTAAATGTCTTTCCTCCTGGCAGGCTGTGTTGTTGGCTGTGCTGTCAGCTGGAGAGCAGTGTTGTTTTGATTCATAGCTGAGCCTGTGTTTCCTGACATGTTAGGGACTGATGCAGGCTCTAGGTTAATAGAATGGCGGGATGGCACCTAAGAGTGGGAGCAAAAAGTGTTCCTTTAGTAGGATGTCAGTTTAAAGGAAATTTACACAATGACACACAGATGACACACAGATGTGACCAACACAAAACACTGACAGTTTGTTAGAACACCCCTTACTCTATCCAACATTCACCCAAAGATTTGTCTTTATTTTCAGTAGTGTGCCATATGTAGTAATTAACCCTCTGTCAATCCCTCACAGTAAATATACAACGCATGGGTGGCAGGTGCAGGTTCAGCAATCTACTGTATACCCCTGCTGATTTGTGCTGGGATTTCAGCCAATGATTTCCCCTGCAACCTGCTGATCGGCTGTTTCTAATAACACACAGTGTTCTGTGTTTACAAACACACAGAACTCTGTGCACAGAGAGCAGAGATCTGGTTGTTTCTTCTCCCTGAAAAGCAGGGAGAAAAAAAGCCAGATCAGTAAGTAAAAGCAGCCCACATTACACTTGTTAGGCACCTTGATTGTCCCTAGATGTTAACTCCTTCCAAGCTAGGGTCAATAGTACATTGTCAGTGTAAAGTGTCAGTGTAAAGTATTATCACTGATCACTGTATTAGCAATGTCAGTGTCAGTTAGTGATCCTCCCAGCCAGTGTCTGTTAGTGCCAGATTTTCCGCTACACTATCACAGTCATAATGTAAGTCACTGATCACCACCATTACTGTATAGCTGAATAAATTCCTGTATATATAACATAGAGATGATATCGATGCTATAACTTTCACACAAACCAATTAATATGCATTTATTGGGGATTTTTTTTTTTTTTTTAAGACATGTAGCAGCAAAGATGAGCCGAACACCCCCCTGTTCAGTTCGCACCAGAACCTGCGAACAGACCTAAACTTCGTGTGAACTTTAGAACCCTATTAAAGTCTATGGGACTCGAATGTTCACAATCTAAAGTGCTAATTTTAAAGGCTAATATGCAAGTTACTGTCCTAAAAAGTGTTTGGGGACCTGGGTCCTGCCCCTGGGGACATGGATCAATGCATTATAAAGTTTTATAAAAACAGAAGTTTTTTTAGGGGCAGTGATTTTAATAATTATTAAAGTGAAACAATAAAAGTGTAATATTCCTTTAAATTTCGTACCTGGGGGGTGTCTATAGTATGCCTGTGAAGGGGCGCATGTTTCCCGTGCTTAGAACTGTCCCTACACAAAGTGTCATTTGTGCAGGAAAAAAAGTCTTTTAAAATCACTTGTCGGCTCCCGTAATACAGAGAACACTCAATGAGTGTTCTCTGTATTAGTGGACAATTCATTCATTGATAAAAATAAATAAATAAATAAATAAAGCGTGGGGGTTCCCCTAAATTCAATTACCAGGCCCTTCAGGTCTGGTATGGATATTAAGGGGAACCCCGTGTCAAATAAAAAGAAAATTGACATGGGGGTCCCCCTAAATATCCAAGGGGGTACATACAAAAGTACCCCTTTTCATTATTAAAATCACTGCTCCTGAAAAAACGGCCATTTTTAAAACTTTTTTTTGCATTGATCCATGTCCCCTGGGGAAGGACCCATGTCCCCAAACACTTTTTAGGACAGTAACTTGCATATTAGCCTTTAAAATTAGCACTTTAGATTTCTCCCATAGACTTGTACAGAGTGTTCCCGGCTTTTCGAACAACCCAAATTGTTCACTGTTCGCTGAACAGGCAATGTTCGAGTTGAACATGAGTTTGACTCGAACTCAAAGCTCATCCCTATGTAGCAGCATACATTTTGTGACTAAATTTATAAAGATTCTTTTTTTTTATTGGATATGTTTTATAAACGGAAAGCACTGTTCTGAATAGCAAAAATACACATGGTCATGATGGCGGTAAAACCTTTCTAAGGTCAAGTGGTCCGGGGCTTACATACAGGGATCACAATGGTCACAATTATGGCCTGGTACCATGCTCCAGGGAGCCCATGCAGCCCCCTTTACATCTGGATTGGAGAGGCAATGGAGACGGCAGAAAAAGGGACTGCTCCCCGATATTTTTTTCCTGCAGCCTTTCAGCAGCTGCAGGAAGAAAACAGAGTGGATTGGTTCCTCTACTTACCGCCCCACTGCCCTTCCAATCCACCTCCTGCTGTGATTGGGCTCCTGTGTACTAGCCTGGGTTCCCCACTCTCCTCTCCCACTGGCTGCTGCAGGGGATGCTTTCAGGATGGAGAGTGGGGATAGGCCAGTAAACGTGTCATTTACCAGCCCCTTCCTTGTCTTAATAAATAGTCAGTGATCCATACCAATCACTGACTCTGTTTATTCAAATCTGTGTCATAGTAAACTGTGTTTATTATGCTTCAGTTTGTGGATGAATGGCAAGCTCTCTACAGAGCCATTCCTGTCCATTCATTCTGTGCTCCAGAGACTGCATAGAAGGAGATTGAGGGCTGTGTCCTCAATATCCATTCTCCTTTCTTCAAAGGTTAAACATCAGAGGTCTGTTTAGAACCCTAATATTTCACCAAAGCCCCCCAAAGGGGCTCCTAAAAAATGTAATAAATAATATAAAATTAGAATGTTAAACAAATAAATGAAACAAAATAAAATAGTAGAAAATAATAAAAATAAAATAACAAAAATAAAGAAACTACTGAGACCAATGATGGAACTATCAGGGTTGCAAAGGTCGCACGTGTGACTGGCCTCTGGCTTTCTGCCACCATGTGGGAGCCCTGGCTGGGGGGTCAGGGTGGTCCTTTGTTGATGCTTGCACCCCCTAGTGGCTGAATAAAGGGTTAAGTGCACCGAAAAGTTTCAATGAGCGGGGCGGTGGATGAGTGGAGCGTACTTTTCTCCTCCGCTGCCCCAAAGATGCTGCTTGCAGGACTTTTTTTACTGTGTTGCAAGCGCACAGCTCCAGTGTGAAAGCACTTGAGTTTCACACTGGGGCTGCAGGGGAGTCATTTTTCAAGCACTTTACAGGCGCTATTTTTAGCCCTTTATTGCCTGAAAAATATCTCCAGTGTAAAAGGGGTCTAAAAGTCAAGTTATGCAGCTTCCTAGTTTGCAGTTCTAAAACCCAGAAAGCTTCCCAAGATATCAGGAGAGGATGCAAACCGCCCTCCCTCACTGGATTGACCACTTTTAGCATGACAGGAAAAAACCTCATATCTCCTTTATGTACAAAACAGCATTGTTGGCCACATTGAAAACTGTGGTCTACCAGTACATCCATTGTATTGGAGATGAGATTCAAAATATGAGATCAAATAAATGACAAAAAAGGAGGGGAGAGGGAGGCGCACCTATGTGTAGTATTAGTAACACAGTTTATTGCACAAGATACATTGCACTTACAAAATGTAGGATACAAAATGTAGGATTCATGGATTGGAGGCATCAATCCATGAACTTTTTGAGATAGCCTGTAGTGGATAACCCATTGACGTTGCTGTCTGGGCATAATATATCCAAAGCGCGTTTTGACATAATTCTGGTAAGCACATTTCCTAGGGGAGTGAAATCACATGGTGCGGTGAAGGTGGATTCTCCATACACCAGACACTTCAATTGGATTTGTCTCACTGGGTGTTTTTCATTATACTGCTACCCAACGGTGTACAATTGATCATTTGAAAGCATTGCTTTGCCTTCAGGACTTTTTTCAAAATGAACTTTATGGCTTATAGAATATGATGCATTGCATTAATATAGTGACTGCTAAATTTCTGAAAATTTTTGCTAATTTTATTAAGAGTAATTAACCCTCATATACACTGAAGCGCCAGATTAGTAACCCTGTTTACTCCACTTTGCCTGTGTCACAATGCATTCCAAAATTCTCCCTCCCTTCTACTAAAGCTAAGCTTGATAGAGCCCGCTTAGAATTTTACCTGTTTCTCACTGACTCTGAAGATAAATTAATACATAAATCACAACACCTTTATTACCTCAAAGCAAACAAACCAGATACCCTATTAACTCTAACCTGAGTAATGAATAAGTGCAGCGTCGCTGTGTGAAACACATCTACCTGTACCTGTTTGCCTGTTCTGTGGTGTTATTCATGTGATGGATTTTACAATAAAAAGATGAATCACTACCTTGGTGTGCATCCATCCATTCCTTTTATCCAAATTGCACGGCCGGCGAGCCTAGGCTAGCACCCTGGGAGGAGTCCATTCTTCAGCCTACCTGGTTCATCACTCACCTGGAGCGACATTTTTTTTTCCTTTCAGTGTGAAAGCAGCTTTTGAAGTAATACTTCATTGGTTTATTTGTTGCTCTACTCGTTACATTTTTACATCACTATTGTCACGTACCTGGTGGTGAGCCTGACGTGTAGAGGAAGGCCTCTCATACAACTCTGGCCCAAGAGCCGCTGGTAGTGGGACAGCTGGCACTGGGACACGGTGGAGTAAGAGTGCCTGAAATAAGTCCTGAAGTCTGTGCAGGTAGGAGCCAGGAACGCACAGATGGGAAGCCAGACTTGGCTGCTAGCGGGCTAGAACATAGCGGGATCACGGGCAAGTCTTGGCAGCAGACGAGCAGACCGAGTACAACAGCAGACAGGAGCCTAGTCAGGACAGAAGCATGGTCAGGTCACAGGCAGGTTTGGCAACAGGTAGGCGGATCAGGTATGACAGCAGGTAGAAGCATTGTTAGGTCACAGGCAGGTCTGGCAACAGGTAGGCGGATCAGGTATAACAGCAGGCAGGAGCGTAGTCAGGTAACAAGCCGCAACGGTATTCAGGAAACAACACAGAGTAACAGAATTTCAGGTGACGCTGTAGATCAAGCAGAAACCAGACAGTGCTGAGTTCTGTTTTTAAATAGGCCGCCTGGCGCCAGTTCTGGTAACAGGCGCGCATGCATGCTCGCCAGCGAGCACATGTACTAATGCGCGCACGTGAACGCACATGCAAATGCGCACTCACGCCCACTGATGCACCCGTGACAGATATGGGTGAACTTTGTTGGCACCTGCACCTGCGCATAGGTGTGCACCTGAGGATGTCACCTGGATTCCGTGGGCGACTTCCCTGACAGTTATGTACAAAATTGTGTGTGTTTGAAGACCAAAAATGTCCTATTTTCATACACAAGAAATTCTCAGCATGGAGGGGGCCGTGGAAAGTGGCAGCCAGGAGATGGCTATGGAAAGCAGCCTGACCAAATCCCAGGTTCCTCCCCTCCGCCTTCCAACAAAAAGGACCAGGAAAGCGAAGAACCGAGGAGTCATCGACTGTTTTGATTTGGCAGGCTACAGCAGTCCTCACAACAACCCCTGGTGGCCCCAGTCAGATGGCTGTGTGACAGCCAGTAAACCGGAACAAATGGAGGAGGGCCAACGTTTCATCTGTGAGGAGGTAATACTTCAGGCCCTAAACAAGGGGATGAGGGGCCAACTCACAACTAAAAGCCACGTGTGTGAGTTGGATCATATTACTCCTCCACCACCCCCAGCAACACCACCACCACCTCCAGAAACACCTCCAACAACACAGCCACCCAACCCACAACAGTAGCCTGGAAGGAAACATGGAAGATAGTGTTGAGAGTGATGGCCTGGGTTTGGTGTGGCAGGTTGTTGTAAGGCCACAGCCTCAGGACATATATGTCATCTGATGCTGCTCCCTATCTCTCTGAGTCATGGACCGTATTGTGCTCCCTATTGAATGGACTTCTCAGCTTACCAATTTTGATAGTCAAATAATTGATGTCTGCCCTGGGGTAGAAGGGCCTCATCAATTCCAACTGTTTTTCCAGAGTTGTCTTCCTCTTTATTTTTTTAGAACCCCTATTAAATTTGAAATTTTGGTTTTGACAAATACCTGGCTATGTGTTTTACTTCAAACAGGACAGTTTGTGAGTAGGCAGTTACATTTCAAAAATACAATGTCAAATTAACAAGGGACACCAACACCAACCAACCTATTTGACGTAAAAAAAATACAAGATAATAATGGTTTTGTGGTAACTTGACACATAAAACGACTCTGGAAATCTGTAGATTTTTTTTTTAAAAAGGAGATCACTACAAAAAAAAAAAAAAAGATTATCAGCAGCAAAGCAACTTCATTGAAAGATTGAAAAATGTTCTGCATAACGCATCTGCTATCTCCATTGCGAATGTTAGTTTTACAAGACCGAGCGCTTCCGTCTCATACTTGAGTCTGACCATGCGTGGACTTTTGTGCGTCAGACTTGTGTACACACGATTGGATTTTCCTTTGTTGTCGGAAAATTTGAGAACCTGCAATCAAACATTTGTGTGCAGAAATTCCGACAGCAAATGTTCGATGGAGCATACACACGTTCGTACTTTGCGACAACAATTTCACATCAAACATTTCCCATTGCAAAGTCTGATCATGTGTACACGGCATAAGTCTACTGAACAACACTTTTATGTTTGCCCCTATTTATCATTAACTGAACTCAAATACCTCATAATAAGTTTCCTCAGCAATTGTTCCGATTATATTACTAATCATCTAGGTCAGCCTTTTTGAACCAGGGTATCTAGGCACCCTGGGGTGCCTTCTAGGTTCTTCAGGGGTACCTTGGCAAAATGGCATTGCCATTGGCGCCTGCAATTTACAATGAGAGGGACAACAGGTGGGTGAGTATTAGAACTGTGCCACCTGGACCACACAGTAAGTTAGGTATGGAGGAAAATGATGGGGTGGCAGTTAAAGATACACTTTTATTTGTGCAATACCAAGATAAGAGCTAACATCCTTTTTGACACATGGCCTTCCCTTAATGATTGCTTGGAACAGTACATTGTGGTCACCTATATACTCCCAACCCCAGGTAGTATTTTCAGATTTTTCCTTTTGCTAAGTTAAACAGGAGTTCAGCATCATCACAAAGCTGCCTGATGTATGGTATTTAATATTGTTAAAAAAGTTATGGAACATCAAATTATTGGAAAAGTAA
Source organism: Lithobates pipiens (assembly GCF_037356315.1). Taxonomy (NCBI): domain Eukaryota; kingdom Metazoa; phylum Chordata; class Amphibia; order Anura; family Ranidae; genus Lithobates; species Lithobates pipiens. Next base: position 505,957,237 of record NW_027507748.1, on the reverse strand, counting down.
ATAAATCAAGTTTTTCTCTCTGAGTGCAAGAAGGTCAAGGAGATGCCTTCAGTACATAAGCAAAGGAGAACAGTTTAAAGGACAGATTTGTATGGACATAAGTGTTTACATAATTGGACAGCATTTCTATAGCGCGAGTTAAAGAAAAAACTTAAATACATCTTTCAAGTAGTAAATGTTTTACAATAACTCTACTTTAAAGCACGATTTAGTCAATAGTATAAGGCTAAGTTAACAGCAAATATGATATGAATGGATATTAAGGCATGTTTAAAAAAGCCATTGAATTCAAGTACAATATATAATAAATCAATACTTCAACATTTTTTTCATGTAAATATTTTAAACACATCCCAGCTTCCATAAAGGTTGCATACATTTAGCTCTGCTTTTAGTGAAGTTTTGAACTTGATTGGAAAACTCCACAAATACAGCACAAGAATGGTGCACCAAAATATTTTTGAACAGCAGAGTAAAGATCTTCCTGTGTTCAGGATAACTATCTTACATGCAAGACCATTCTTTGTTATATTTAAGTAGCTAGGGAACTCTGAAAACCTGTCAATCAAACCACAAGGTCCTCTATACTGACAAACCTCCATGTAACATTTTCTATAAATACAACTAATATAAACATTTTATTAGTAATTTCTAGTAGATTAAAAAGAAAAAGCAATAGCAGATTAATTTTCAAAATTGTTTGAAGTTATGGTTCTTTAAGCATACAATAGATGGTGTGGACTAGCACATGTGGCACTGAAATTTAAGTTTAGCATATTAACAGGTGTGTTGCCCCCCGCCATGAAAATTCCATCCTTCTGCTATTTGGCAATGTATAATATGTAAAGGATCCCCAAAAAAGTGGCAGCGCTCTCAAAATGCTGATGCCCAGTACTGAGAGGCACTGAGCTTTTTAGATTACATGATGTCCATTAGTGGGTTCGGAAAAATAAGGAAAATCCGGGTTTCAACTTAAAGCAGAACTTCACAAAAAAATCCCCATTAGTAGCCCCCCCTCCCCCCACACGCAAATCACTAAACAGTTATTACATTTGTGAAATTCCCTACCATTGAAGATAAAATTCTAATTGGATTTTCAGGAAGCCCTTTCTGTAGTTCAAAAAATGCAGCATCTATTCTGCCAAGGAGGATATCCTCTCCTCTCTCTCTCTCTACACTATAATCAAACTACACTTCCCATCATGCTTCGGGAATTGCAGTGAATGTAGGAGGGTACACTAGGCATGTACATGTTAAATGTGAACAAGCCCACTTCAACATAAATCAGCATGTTTGTGCTCCCCCTCCAGCCACAACAGCAGATAAACATATTGCCCTTACTTGCTTTATGTAATTATTACTGAACTGTAGACATTTACCCATAATTAAATATTATACACACTGTACTCTGTTGTAATTCAGTATTCTGAATATTCCTCCTCCTGCTGTAGCTTTGAGATCTTTCTAATCGCAATCAGTGCTTGTATGGTGTATGTGAGAACATCCCTAGCTGCACCACAGAGCCGGGCCATGCGGCTTTACATTAGCATGTGACACAAGTAAATGTCGGCATGAGAAACAAAAAAGTGCAGCGCTAACTTACTAATCAATAATGTGACGGACTGGGGTTTATATGGTCACAAAACAGACACCCCAAAGCAAAGTACATATTCATTTTTTTTATTTCTAAACATCCCCCTTCTATTCTATTAATAACCAGTAGATGGCAGAGAAGGTACACAAACAGAGTCTATATAAGGCCACACACCATGTGACTGGAAATTAAACTACTTCCAGCCATAAAGTCAGTGGTCATATCTCATGCTGTTTGTGTGATTCTTTGCAGGTATGTACTCTAAATTGTTCTTAATCTGTATTAACCTGTGATAGAAAGATTCCTAAACATCTTGAGCAGATGCAGAAAAAGTCTCAGCAGATTTTATGCTATAGTTTTGCTGTAATTAGAAGTTTAGAACAGCATGTGTCAGAAACAAGTGAAAAGTGCATAAGAACATGAAAATACTGCATTAGTCAGAACAAATGTCTATGATAAACACTAAACCTTTCTAAATAGGTATATTTAAACCTGATTTATTGAAAATGGCATAGATTTATAGAAGCACATGTTTTCTGTTATTTAATATAGAAAAAAACCTATTGTATGTAAAGCTTATGTATTGCATCATACAGACATGCAATGTGCACCATCTAGTGGTTAAAAAAGAGTACTACAATGAAAATATTTGTATTAAAGCAATGCATTGCTAGTATGATTATTGCACACTTAAAATGTACCAGAGAGATAAAGATAATTATCTATAACACTGAATAACAGGGATATATATGTTATTAAAATATAGTAATGTTCATTGTTATAACTACGTTTTAAAATACTTTAGTTAAAATCGGTATTACATATATTGTTAATGGTTATAAACATGTGACTATAAAAATGTAAAAGATGTATTGTTATGTAAAAATTAAACTACTTCCAGCCATAAAGTCAGTGGTCATATCTCATGCTGTTTGTGTGATTCTTTGCAGTCCACGCCAAGCTGATCACCTTATCTCATCGCGTCTACAATCATCGGCTCTCTTAATTCACATTTTGAGGCCGGTAACATTTTGGGGGCTCGTGTGCCGGGATTCATTGTGTTACCAGTGAGAGGGAAGTGCGAGACAAGCGTGAGCCTGCTACAAAGCTACAAGGAGAGTCGTGAGTGTCATCTGCCTCGTGAGTGCAAGTCTTCAGATTGCAACAGAGATGGCGTCTCCTCATCGTGCGCTGATGTGGGATATCCGGAAACAAATTCATCTGCTTAATGAAGAACAGCTGCATAGCCTTGCTATTACGCTGGGAGATGAAAGAGACGTGGACGTTCCATCAGTGACTGGTACCAACGAAATGGAACTTGTTGAATTTATTGAAGACTACTTGAGAAGTGATCAGCTGGAAAAGTTGGAAGATCAAGGTATGTCTTACCTACTCATCATCCAAGACAAGATCAATGAACTAAAACGTAACAAGGAAAGTACACCAACTGTGGACATTGCAACCGCTGCAAAAAAAAAAAGTAGTGGAACTGCAAGGACTGAACAGGTATCGGAGGTGGTGAGATTAACTGATGTTGTTGCTTTATTGCCACGTAGAGAATTTAAAATGCATGGTGGTGTAATTTCAGATCATGGTTCGGACATGAGTTACAGTAGCGTGTGCAGACAAATTGACGAGGGTCTAACAGAAAAATTCCCTGAATCTGAAATTATACGCACAGTGTTGAGAATAATCAAACCTGGTAATTTTAAAGATATGTTGACTGACAAAGATGATCTTACTGTTGCTGAATTGAAAAGGTTTTTGAAGTCACATATGAGAGAACGAAGTGGTAATGAGTTATTTCAGGACCTTAGCAATGCTACCCAGCAAGAAAGAGAAACAGCACAACAATTTGTTTACAGGCTAGTGGGGTTAAAACAAAAAGTTCTGTCTACATCACAGCATGATAGGCGAGAGCTTAACTATGACAAAAAACTGGTGCAAGGCATATTCCTTCATACACTGTATCAGGGACTAAATGAGAAAAATTCTAATGTTAGACGAGATATCAAGCCTTACGTGTCTGATTTGACAGTAACGGATGACTTTATCATAGAGCAAGTCACCAGATCAGTTGATGAGGAAACAGAAAGGCAGAGACGCTTAAACAGTGCACCTAAACATAAACCCCTTACTGTTCATTCATCACAGACACCAGGGAATAGTGAAAAAGACACCTTGCCAAAGAGAGTTGAGGGAGATGTTAAAGCAAATCACACTGCATTAATGGAACTAACAACACAGGTCTCTGCTCTCACAAAGAACCTGGAAAAGATGATGAAGCTAACTCCTCTTGTTGGAAACCAAATGACTAAGCCACTAACCAATGTTCAAGTTCCAGATACAACTCACTGCAAGCCCAGGTGTGATGATTGCATTAAACGAGAGAGTCAGAACTGCTACCATTGTTTCTACTGTGGTTGGACAGGACACAGAGCGGTTGATTGCTTGAAGAAAAGAAGGCAGTCGGGAAACGACAGACGGTCACTGGGAAAGGGACAACCAGTGACCACCTCAAATGATCTGTCCCATGCTAAGGTAAACAGGGTATTCACCCACCGGTCAACTAGAACACTCCCAAAAGAGACTGGATTCTCCAAACAACACGTAGCACAATTAATTGGAGGAAAATGCCTACTGTCATGTCAGATGAATGGTGTTCCGGTTGACATGTTGATGGATACAGGGGCTCAGGTCAGCATTGTTGGGAAGGCATGGTTAGAAAAGTTTCTACCCAGCGTCTCCATTAGGCACATACAAGATTTACTTTGTGATGACAACTTATGCATTACAGCTGCAAATGGTTCTATCATTCCATTCATCGGGTGGATTGAAGTCTGCCTGGAATTCGAAAGTAGTGGACATGGAAGCTCAGCCATTTATGTGCCAATGCTGGTGAGTGACTGCTGTAATGACAATCCAATTCTTGGGTTTAATGTTATCGAAGAATTGATCAGAGAAAACTGTGACCGACCAAACAGCACCCAAAACCTGACTATCTTGCTGAGTGAAGCTATGAAAGTAAGACAGAGTGTAGCGAATAACATTGTCAATGCTGTCAGTCAAGCAACTGACCCAGGAGAAATATTCGATAGTCGTATGGTCAAAGTGGGGAAGAAGGGACTCCAGATTAAAGGAGGCGAGTTCTGTGAAGTCAAATGCAGAATTAGAGCGTGGCCGAAAGGAGGAATCATGTCATTTGAACCACTTCCCGAATATCCAGTTGAGGAAGGACTTGAACTATTTCTTTCAGTGGTAGATGTGCCAGATGGGTTCTCTAAACTGGTGAAGATACCTATACTGAACCGTGCTCAACATGACATCCACCTTCCACCCAGAACAGTATTGGGTACCATTTCTCCAGCAGCTGAGATTCTACCATTGTCTCCAAACAAAGACGATGGAAAGGGAATTTACCAGAAGAAAAGGGTGTTTCATGTAAACCAGTTGAATCAAGTGGACACTGGAAATCAGCTACCCACTAACAAATCTGTTAAGTGGCACCCACCTGTCAATTTGGAAGGAGATAGCGAGACAAATGTTATATGATGAATCAGATGTCTTTGCTCGAGATGAGGGAGACATAGGATGCATCCCTAACCTGAAACTGAGGATAAATCTGAAAGATGAAACTCCTGTCCAGAAACGCTACAATTCGATACCGAAACCCCTATACAAAGAAGTGAAAGAATATATCCAAAACCTTCTTGACCGAGGTTGGGTAACAAAATCTTCTTCCGCATACTCATCACCAGTTGTTTGTGTTCGAAAGAAGGACAGTAGCCTACGACTATGTGTTGACTTTAGGGAGTTAAACCGAAAGACTATCCCAGATAGACATCCACTACCCAGAATACAAGATCTGCTGGATAGCTTAGGAGGATTTACGTGGTTCTCAATCCTGGACCAGGGTAGTGCGTATCATCAAGGCTTTGTGCATGAAGACTCCAGACATCTGACGGCTTTCAGCACCCCCTGGGGACTCCTGGAGTGGAACCGTATTCCATTTGGATTAACGAATGCCCCAGCAGCTTTTCAGAGATGCATGGAGAATGTATTAGAGGGCATCAGAGACAAATGTTGTTCTCCATACTTGGATGACGTACTTTGCTACTCCAAAACTTTTCAGGAGCATGTCAATGATATTAGGCAAGTGCTTAGTCGAATGCGTGAGCATGGTATCAAACTTAGACCGAAGAAGTGTGAACTCTTTAAACGACAGATTTGATACCTTGGACGAATGGTGTCAGAAGAAGGCATAAAAATTGACCCAAAAGATCTTGAAGCGGTATTACATTTGAAAAGGAAAGAACCAAAAACAGTGGGAGGAGTCAGATCTTTGTTAGGATTCCTGAGCTACTACAGGTCCTTCATTCAAGATTTCTCTCGACTTGCTAAACCACTGTATGAACTTTTGCAGAACACTGAGAAAGAATCTGCTACATCCATCCCCAAAAACAATCGGAGGGAATCTACAAAGAAAAGCGGGAACAAAGCACAAGTGCCATCTAAAACACTGATTCAATGGACACCCAAACATCAAGCTGTAGTATCCAGACTGGTGGACATGCTAACCAATCCACCAATTCTAGCATACCCTGATTTCGACTTACCCTTCGTCTTACACAATGATGCTTCCAATGAAGGCCTAGGTGCTGTACTATACCAACGACAAGGAGAAAAACTTCGTGTTGTTGGGTTTGGCTCCAGAACATTGACTCCAGCAGAGCGCAATTACCATCTTCACTCTGGTAAACTTGAGTTTTTAGCTCTCAAGTGGGCAGTCTGTGACAAATTCAGAGATTACTTGTACTACGCTCCAACATTCACCGTTTACACAGACAACAACCCATTGACATATGTATTGAGTACTGCCAGATTGAATGCTGTGGGTCATCGCTGGGTTGGCGAGTTGGCCGATTTCCACTTCGATATCAAGTACAGGCCAGGTAAACAGAATGCAGATGCAGATACACTGTCACGATTTCCGGTGGAACTCACGAAGAATCTGAGTGAGTACACAGAGCTTGTACCATCTGAGGTTGTGTCAGCTATGTGGCAAGGGAGCAAAGCTGTTGACGAAGAAGAGGCATTATGGGTGGCTTCATTGACTCTTCACTCAGAAAGTGATGTGGCCAAAGAATTGCTGAAAGGACAGACAATCTGCCCAATGACTCAGGGGAATATCAGAGCATTACAACAAGACGATACCAACATTAGAGAAGTGGTCTGGCTTAAGGAGAACGACTGGATTCCAAACCACAAAGAAAAGGAGAGTATGACCAGCAAAACAAGACGTTTGATACATGAATGGAATAAACTCAGAGTCGATGAAGGAATCCTCTACCGAGATTCTGGAACCCGAAAACAGCTAGTTCTACCAGAAAAGTTAAAACCATTGGTCTTAAGAAATCTTCATGATGACATGGGTCACATTGGTACTGACAAGGTAACCCACCTAGCACGTGAACGATTTTACTGGCCATTTATGCAAAAAGACATTGATGAATATGTGCTGAAGAAGTGCAGCTGCATCAAACAAAAGCGTCCAAATATCACCGAAAGAGCACATATGGGTTCGATTACTACCAGTTCACCTTTGGAGTTAGTATCCATTGATTATCTTCACTTGGAGAAAAGCAAAGGAGGATATGAGTATATACTTGTAATAGTTGACCATTTCACACGCTTTGCACAAGCGTATCCAACTAAGAACAAATCTGGAAAAACGGCGGCAGAAAAGATCTTTCAAGATTTCATACCACGTTTTGGCTATCCAGAGAAACTCCACCATGACCAAGGAAGAGAATTTGAAAACAACTTATTTCAGACATTGCAACGATTGGCAGGGATTTCTCATTCAAGAACTACTCCATACCATCCACAGGGTAACCCAGTGGAGAGACTGAATCGTACTTTGTTACAGATGCTTCGCACCTTAGAGGAAGAGAAAAAGTCAGATTGGAAAGAACATCTTCCACATATGGTTCATGCATACAATTGCACCAGGCATGAAGCCACAGGATACTCGCCATTCTTTCTATTGTATGGAAGATCTCCTCGTTTGCCAATTGACCTAATGCTCAACCTAAATTTGGAAAAGGAATCAGAAAGTCAACCAACATTTACTCAGAAATGGGCATCTAGAATGCAAGAAGCTTACAAAATCGCATCCGAGAATAGCAAAAAATCATCTGCTAAAGGGAAGAAGTACTATGACAAACAGATAAAAGGAGCACCTCTTCAACTGGGTGATCGGGTCTTAGTACGAAATCTCTCTGAAAGAGGAGGACCTGGTAAACTTCGTTCATACTGGGAAGAATCAGTACACAAAGTGGTAGAAAGAATCAAAGATGGGCCTGTGTACAAAATTCAGCCTGAAAGTGGTAAAAAGACTATTCGAGTACTGCACAGAAATCTTTTACTACCAGTAAATGACCTACCAATTGAAGGACACATTCCAAGAGTACCGATGAAACAAAGACAATCAAGTAACAGAAAGGATACCAGAATGGATCTGGACCAGGAGGAGGAATGTTCAGATGAAGAAAGATGGTATTATCCTTATATACCAGAGACTACAGAAAGTCATGATTGTGTTGTGTCTCAACCAAACTCTCAAAACGTATAGAAAATCCCATTAAGGGTTTCTGCTGAAGAGTTCTATCCTACAACTACCACACCCAATCTTGAACAAGAACAAAGTGATGGAACAGTAGTTGGCGACCAAATCTGGGCTACAGACATGGTGGGACTAGACACTGCAGAATTACCCTCATTAAGTCAAGACTTACCTGTGAACCAAGATATGCAAATGGAGAATGATGTTGATGGAGAAGACTCAACTCCTGTCAGAAGATCTACCAGACAAGTTAAGCCTAAAGAGATCTTTACATATGACACACTAGGTCAGCCAAGATACAGACCAAGTCAGGTTCACACCATACAAACTCCTACAATGCTAGCTACTCCCATGACATGCCAGGTAGTTAACGTAGCTCCTTGGTGGCAACAAGTACCTATTTGGGTTACTTAAATCACTAAATAGTGTTCAGATACCAATTGAGTTTAATGTCGGGAGCCATTAACTGAAGGAGGGGAGAGTGTGACGGACTGGGGTTTATATGGTCACAAAACAGACACCCCAAAGCAAAGTACATATTCATTTTTTTTATTTCTAAACATCCCCCTTCTATTCTATTAATAACCAGTAGATGGCAGAGAAGGTACACAAACAGAGTCTATATAAGGCCACACACCATGTGACTGGAAATTAAACTACTTCCAGCCATAAAGTCAGTGGTCATATCTCATGCTGTTTGTGTGATTCTTTGCAGGTATGTACTCTAAATTGTTCTTAATCTGTATTAACCTGTGATAGAAAGATTCCTAAACATCTTGAGCAGATGCAGAAAAAGTCTCAGCAGATTTTATGCTATAGTTTTGCTGTAATTAGAAGTTTAGAACAGCATGTGTCAGAAACAAGTGAAAAGTGCATAAGAACATGAAAATACTGCATTAGTCAGAACAAATGTCTATGATAAACACTAAACCTTTCTAAATAGGTATATTTAAACCTGATTTATTGAAAATGGCATAGATTTATAGAAGCACATGTTTTCTGTTATTTAATATAGAAAAAAACCTATTGTATGTAAAGCTTATGTATTGCATCATACAGACATGCAATGTGCACCATCTAGTGGTTAAAAAAGAGTACTACAATTAAAATATTTGTATTAAAGCAATGCATTGCTAGTATGATTATTGCACACTTAAAATGTACCAGAGAGATAAAGATAATTATCTATAACACTGAATAACAGGGATATATATGTTATTAAAATATAGTAATGTTCATTGTTATAACTACGTTTTAAAATACTTTAGTTAAAATCGGTATTACATATATTGTTAATGGTTATAAACATGTGACTATAAAAATGTAAAAGATGTATTGTTATGTAAAAATTAAACTACTTCCAGCCATAAAGTCAGTGGTCATATCTCATGCTGTTTGTGTGATTCTTTGCAGTCCACGCCAAGCTGATCACCTTATCTCATCGCGTCTACAATCATCGGCTCTCTTAATTCACATTTTGAGGCCGGTAACAATAACACAATAATGGTGGAGTCCTCTAATGTACGTGATTCTTATTACGTTTCGATATCACCACAATACCGGTCTCTGCGATATGCAATGTCACATATAATACACATCCAACTGAAAATAAGACATAACAACAATGAAACTTTGAAGGATGATGGAAAACACTACAGATATTTGGCAGTGGACAGTGTCAGTAGGGCAGTGGATGGTGTCCACTGCTTGTCAGTGCAGCCTCATCATTGCCCATCAATGCAGTTTATTAGTGCCCATAAGTGCAGCCACCTCAGTGCCCATAAGTGCAGCCTCATCAGTATTTTGCTTTATCAGTGCAGCTTATCATGCCCATAAGTGTAGCCTCATCAGTGCCCATCAGTGTAGCTTATCAGTGCCACCTTAGTGCTCATCAGTGCCCATAAGTGCAGCCTTGTTGCCTATTAGTGCAGTTTATCAGTGCAGCATATCAATGCATCCTTATTAGTGCAGCTTATCAGTGCTGCCTCAGTGCAGCCTCATCAGTGTCACCTCAGTACCCATCAGTGCTGCTTTATCAGTGCAGCCTCATCAGTGCACCCTTAATGCAGCCTCCCCAGTGCCCAATCAGTGCAGCCTCCTCAGTGCAGTCTCCTCAGTGCCCATAAGTGCAGTTTATCAGTGCAGCCTTATTAATGCAGCTTATCAGTGTCGCCTCAGTGCAGCCTCATCAGTGCTACCTCAGTATCCATCACTGCTGCATTATTAGTGTAGCCTCATCAGTGCCAGCCAGCCAGTCTGCTCAATAACACACAGCAGGATAGGTGGGTTACAGCCTTATAAATGCAAAGCATGCTTGTGCTCTCCACCTCCAGCCACAACAGAAAATAAACAAATTGCCTTCACAGTACTTGCTATATGTAATCGTTACCAAACTGTAGTCACATGCCCATAATTATATAATATACACACTGTACTCTGCTGTAATCAGTGCCTCATCAATGCCGCCTTAGTGCAACCTTCTCAGTGCTTAATCAACCAAAATTGGTGTATATTATTTGGTCTTTGTGAAAGATATAGAGTCCACAAGCTATGGTGCCAATCTTTGAAAATTGATCACACCTGATGCACTGATGGCCTATCTCATTTCTTGAGACCGTAACAAGCCAGGAAAGTACACATACCCCCCCACATTTTTTCCTACAATTCTTTGCAAAATCAAGATTTTTTTTCTTTTTTCACAAAATTGTTATATTATTAGCAGATTATTTCTCACACGCAGCATATGCATAGCACATATTAGACCTCAAAACACATTCTACTATTTCTCCTGAGTATGGCCACACCACAGACTTTTACACAGTGTGGCCCAACATGCAGGGAGTGCCATCAAGCGTTCTTGGAGCATAAATTACACATATCATTTCTTGACTACCTCTTGTTCTTGAAGGCCCTAGAGAACCAGGACAATGGAAACACCCCAAAAATTACTCAATTTTGGAAATAAAACACCCAATGTATAATCTATGAGGCCTAATGAGTCTTTTGAACATGTCATTTTTTCTACAAGTTTTTGGAAAATGTGTAAAGAAAATGAAAACGCATTTATTTTACACAATATTGTCCATTTACACAATGTTTCTAACACATAGCATGTACATACCAAAAATTACACCACAATTCTCCTACTCCTCCTGAGTATGGTGATATCACATGTGTGAGGTTTTTCCACAGCGCGGCCACATAGAGAGGCCCAACATGCAGGGAGCACCATCAGGTGTTCTAGGGGCATAAGTTTCAAATCTAATTTGGCTACCTATTACACTTTTGTGAAGCACTGTAGTGGCATGGATGAGAACTTATGTGACATGGATGAGCAACAATGGAGATGGATGAGCCGTGGATGGGGATGGCTGAGTATGGATGGGATGACTGGGCATGAATGAGTATGGCCGGGTACGGCTGAGTACGGATGGGTACAGCTGAGTATGGCTGGGTATAGATGGTATGGCTGGGTATAGATGGGATGGCTGGATATGGCTGAGTATGGCTGGCTATGACTGAGTATGGCTGGGTATGACTGAATATGGCTGGGTACGTCTAAATATGGCTGGGTATGGCTGAGTACGGCTGGGTACAGCTGAGTATGGCTGAGCATGGGTAGGTATGACTGAGTATGGCTGGGTATGGCTGAATATTGCTAGGTATTGCTGGGTACGGCTGGGTATGGCTAATTATGGATGGGGGTGGATGGGATGGCTGAGCATGGATGGATGGATGAGTATTACTGAGGATGGATGGATGGATGAGCATGGAGAGATGGCTAAGTATGCTGAATATGGATGGGTGAGCATGGATGGATGGATGAGTATGCTGAGTTTGGATGGGTATGTTGAGCATGGATGGCTGGAATGGGCACATATAAACGCTGTGGGCACTACACATCCAGTCCACAGTGCTGCTGCCACCGTTCTCTCCCCCTCTCCCCTCGCACTGTACCGATCTGTACAGAGAGGGGAGAGAGGAACTGGGTGGGACGCTGGTTTGTTTACAAGTGATTGCTCTGTCATTTAACAGAGCTATCATGTGGTAAACGACCACTATCAGCGACCATTTACCGTGATCCATAATGCGCCGTGTCCTCTGGGCCCACTGGTCACGGATATTCCCAGGTGTGCACAACCAGGGGATGCGCGAGAGCGGGATTCTGGGAGGATGTCAATGTATGCCCTCCCAGTGTTATGGAGCAGTGGTGTAGCTGTCATTCGGCTATAGCATGGTCAGCAAGCAGTTAAACAGCAGTGAGCAAAACTGTGTAATTGTTTAGAACCCTTACACTACCCACATAATATGAAAAAAATAAATATTTAAAGTGTATGTATAGCCTAAAGATTTTTACATTTTTGGTAGAGGAGGGAGCGATTAAGACACCTGTCAGTCTATGTTCCCTGTCCTAGGGATGCCACTGGAAGCTAGAGGAAATCTCAACAAAGTGAGGGAAACTTAGTCCTTGTTCTGGTGACATCTCTATAATATTGGATTTGAGCAAGGTGTCTAAATATTCTCAGTCAGGCATCTTAACAGTGGTGGCCTGTCCATTGGGGTGCACAGGCGCACCCTCCCTATCCATGCATCTGGCCCCGTGATCTTCATATAGGGTGCTGGACTATGGATTCCAATGTAGGAGGTTTGTTTTTTTGAAGCACGTGATTAGAGCCAGAGACTGTAATAGACTTCAAAAAAGGGTGGGCTTGGGGCGCAGAGCTCTGCGCCTTGTTCCCACCCGGTTGTGTGACAATAGCTAATGAATATTCCGTATTTTCGCGCTAAATATCCTCCCCGCCAATCAGGAAGCGGGTCATGAGACCCATTTCCTGATTGGCCAAAACATCAAGCGATCCTATTGGATGCCCAGCATCTAGGAGGAGGAGATGCACAGTGAAAGCCACCGTGCTGGATCAGAGGACACCAGAGCTGCTGCCTATAGTCTGCCACCTAGACGGGATAAGTCCCGGACAGACCGGCCGCCACTGCATCTTAATATGTAATGCATGTATCTATTTTGATAACTCCCTAGACTCTCTATTCTATGTAAAAATAATTTGTACTGTAAGTCTGCTCTGTTTAAGGGGTTTCTAAATATCGGGCCATCTTTAATAGCATGTTAAGATCATATTTTTTTTTTTTTTCTAAACCTTATTTGACAGTGTTATATTGCAACACTCCCCAACCAATGATTATCCTCCTATGTAAGGAATTATATTCAGAAACAGAATGAACATTCTTATACAGAAGAACTCCTCTTTAACATTCCATCAAATAAACTAAGCTACCTAACTTACTTCACTACCTACAGTACATAGTAATGTGGAAATGGATTTTCAAATATCTAGAATTGAACATGGTCTTCTACAAGACACCATGTGGGTTATTTACTAAATCTGGAGCACACAGAATTTTGTGCGGCTGTTCATTGTAACCAATCAGCTTCTAAATTCAGCTTGTGAAATTAAGCTTTGCAAAAAATAAACCTGGAAGCAGATTGGTTTCTATGCAGAGCTGAACCAGATTGTGTACTCTCTGGTTTTACTAAATCTCCCTCTATGTGTCAATAAACTCTCCTCCCTTTTAACTTCCCTTGCCGTGATCCCGAGTCTGACTCGGGTTGGGATTTTAGTTACTTACCTTGTCCCCTGGATCCAGCGATGTCCCCCGCACTGTGTGATCGAGCTGTCCTCCGCTCGATTCACATAGTGCCTGAATGCCGCCGAGCTCCGTTCCATGTGACGTTACGGCGCACGGGAGAGGAGATCGGCGCCAAATTCAAAAAAGTAAAAACACACAAAACACACACAGTACTGTAATCTTACAGATTACAGTACTGTATAAAAAAAATACACACACCCTTTGTCCCTAGTGGTCTGTGCAGTGCCCTGCATGCACTTTTATATTATAAATACTGTTTTTTCTGCCTGGAATTTGGAAATTGTCCATAGCAGCCAAAAACTGTCCCTTTATGTCAAAAGTGATTTTAGACCAACTAGAAAACAGCGATAATAAATTAGAATCACTTGCAGAATTGAGCGATAGCGATTTGTGGGGAAATTCGTCATCAAACACTAAATCTAATGACAGCAACAATTCTGCAAATGAGCAAATTTCTGTGTTTTTGGATTTAATTACATTATTGGATCATTTTTATTATTATTTATTAAATTATAAACTTTATCATACTGGGATGTCTGCTAGACTCTGGTTTTAACAGATTTAAGAGAGTTATTCCTAAGATTTACAGGACTACAATATAAAATGCCAAATTTCCATGCAAAATAATTGTACCGCTTTCAGCACCTAAAACCAGAACTAATCATACCGCCAGGGAGGTTATGGAAGATCAGAAATTGAGAGAGCTGCCACCCATCTTCATATATATCCGCAGTCAAATATCACTGCTACCAGAACTTCTCTGTCCGTTTGAAACACTCCACTTTGCAGTTTCATGCAATGACCTGAAACCCTGTAAAATAATTTTTATTGCATTTGTATGGAATAAAAATGCAAATGAATGCATGGATCAGTCCTAAATCATTTTAAAAAGTAAGAGGGCTTGGCACTACCCGATATAAATAAATATTGCTTTGCAGTCATTTAATCACTTGAGCTCCAGAAGGTTTTACCTCCGTCATGACCAGGGCATTTTTTGCTATTTATCACTGCTCTATTTAAACTGGTAATTGAGTAGTCATCCAAATGTATATAATGTTTTTCACACAAATAGAGCTTTCTTTTAGTGGTATTTGAGCACCACTTGGCTTTTTATTTTTCATTATATAATTAAATAAAAAAAACTGACAATTTTGAAAAAAAGAACAATATTTTTTTAATATCTGCAATAAAACATAGCCAATAAAAAAACAAAAACAAAAAAAAAAAAAAATCAAATTTCTTCATAAATTTAAGTTTAAATGTATTCTGCTACATGTTTTTAAAAAAATAATAATAAATAAGTGTATATTGATTGGTTTGTATGAATGTTATAATGTCTACAAACTATGATATATATACTGGAATTTTTTTTTTTTTTTTATACTTGTATGCTCGGAAGCAAGGACAAGCTGGAAGCGGTTGGTCTTGTAAACCAGTGGTCATCAACCCTGTCCTCAGGGCCCACTAACAGGCCAGATTTTATGTATTACCTTGGGGAGATGCAGACTAGAATACTGCAATCACTGAGCAGCATATGATATCACCTGTGATGTATTTCAGTTACCTTGCAAACCTGGCCTGTTAGTGGGCCCTGAAGACAGGGTTGATGACCACTGTTGTAAACTAGCGTTCATAATGTATAATTAACATTCATGACGTGGCAAGTTATGAAATATCGAAACACACATTCTCTTCTTCTTTAACAGCTTGCCGACCAGCCACCGTTATTTTACTGTGACAGGTCAGCACGATCCCGCTAACTGTCATAGCTATACATCGACTTACGGGATCGAGATAGCAGGAATGCCGATGCTCATGGCCGACGGTCGCAATGACCACCAGCCACGAGTGATTGCGAGCATGAGAGACAGAACAGGACAAAACAGGGATGAGTGTGTGTAAACACACACTTCCCTGTTATGTTCTGAGAGGAGTGACAGATTGTGTGTTCCTATTAGCTAGGAACCATGATCCGTCACTTCCTCTAGTCGGTCTCGTCCAATCTCCTCCGATTCCGCAACATGGCTGGTTGAGGAAATGAACTGAAAAGGGCAAAACGAAAAGCGAGAAATGAAAAGCGTGAATCAACACTCACCAAAATTCTACTAAACACTAAAGTAGCAGAAGGGTGGCACTAAAGAGCTGAAAAACCACGTAGTACGTCACTACATTCATGTTTGTTGGCCAACATTTCCTTGCTGTGTGTATGCAAGACAAAATCCAGGGACACGCCTTCGGACAAAAATCTGAGGTTTTGTCTGCGGAAAATCCGATTGTGTGTACGCAGCTTTACTGTACAAACGACACTGGCTGGGAAGAGGTTAACATCTCAGGGGCCTGCTGACAAAATCCTATTACCGCCAATGACAGAAGGAGTTAGCCGGGAGGGCACCCTGTACCCGTAAGCACAGAACGATATACAGGTACAATGTTGTGCATGTAGGAGCAGTCTATCCACAGTACAATGTGGGTGGGAGGTCCTGAAGTAGTTAAACTACTCATGCTGTTTTCATGCATAAAATGTAAGGACTAAGGTAAAGAATCCTTACGATGTGATATGGCCTTTATATTTATTAGAAATCTTTAAAGTTAGTATATGAAAAAAATTCAGTTGATAACTGACAACCCCAGGATGGCCTAATTTTTATTTGCTTCCTTCCTGTTTTTTAAACTTTTTTTGGTGAATAAATATGGGTGCAATGTACCCAATACCTGTTCACATGGGGGAGGGGATTTGGGGGCCCCCTTGTTAAAAGGGGCTTCCAGATTCTGATAAAACCACTGCCCACAGATCCCCACAACCACCAAGCGTACATATTCGCCAGCACACCATGGATCGGCAATTTTCGTCCAAAAAGTTTTAATGAAAAAGAACACATCACAAAGGAAGGTGCAACATTTCGGAGCCGTGCAGGCCCCCTTCACATGCCTGACAAAGGGGTCCTGCACAGCTCTGAAACATTGCACCTTCCTTTTTGATGTGATCTTTTTCATTAAAACTTTTTGGACAAAAAAATGCAGATCCATGGTGTGCTGGCGAATATGTACGCTTGTTTGATGTTTCCAGGACCCAACTGGTAATCGCTGCAGCACCTACCATTTTATGAGCCATACATGCCAGGAATGTGTGCGATAGGAATATTGATCGGACCCCCCACAACCACCAGCCTGGGTTGTGGGGAGGTGGTCCTTGCCCCCATCAATATTGGGACAAGGTACTTTGGGGGGGGGGTGCCCCTACCCAAAGCACTTCTCAATGTTGAGGGCATATGGCCTGGGTTGTGAGGTAGAGGTCCTTGGCCCCATCAACATTGGGGCAAGGGTCTTTGGGGGAGTGCCTCTACCCCAAAGCACTTCTCCATGTTGAGGGCATATGGTCTGGTCTGGTATGGTTCAGAAGGGGGAGCACTTGCTCATCCCCCTTTCCCTGCCTTGGGGCTTTGGTTTGGGGCTCTGGTTTGTTTTGTTTTTTCCCAGCCTGTTTGGTTCACAGTTTACTGTTTGTGGTTGTTTTTCCACATGTGTATTTTATTCTCACTCAAACCTTGCTTAATCTTCTCATCACATTTATCACTTCATAGATATTTGGACTCAGCGAGTTCCTTTTCTTTCTCACATACACCTGGTACTACACATATGTTTTAGGATAAAAAATGTTCGTTAGTGTTTTTTTTTCCCTCCTCCTCTCCCTTTCCTATTTTTCTTTCCCTCCTTTCCTCCCTTGTGTTTTCCTTCCATCACTCTCTTTCATGTCCCTTCACACTCCCATTTCACTCCTATTGTTCTGCTAGGTATCCCTCACTTGTTCCTTCCTGTCCTTCCTCCCCTTTTTTCCATCACGTTTTCTCCTTTTTCCTTTCCCTTGTCCCTTTTTTTCTCTTCCTTGTCAGAGATGTAGTCCTTATGTTTTCCTGGACACATATTTATTTCCCCTTTTTTCTTTTATTTCTAAGTTTTAGACATTCATGTCTATTATACTGACAATACCTATATTAATTAGGAGACTGATGCAGGTGATATCTGATGCTTAACCACAGGTGCGCTTCTCTCCCTCAGCTACCCACCGGGGGCCTTTGGTGGGATCTGATGAGGGGTTCTACCCAGACAACATAGGTCCAGGAGACATCGTGTAACATAGTGAAAGTGGTAATTATAAAGATAATAATGATATATTTACAGTGATCAGATGTTATTATATTATATGTTGGGGCTTTTTAGTATGTATTTCAATTTATGCTACCGCTTTTACAGTGTACAAATCCTCTGAAGAAGACCCGGCAGGGTCGAAACACATCAGGATTACCATCATTGTAGCATTTGACTATTGTATACTATCACATGTTGTAAATGCTCCCACTTGCGCTGGTGCTGTAATGCTTATATCTCCTGTACCACAGCTCTTATTTTAACCAATCATTTTCTAATACTTACCATTTAAAATCTTTTGATACTTGTTTAATGAAATTGAAGTTTATTCTTAATTCTTTTGTAGAACTTTTTTTTATTCATTTGCTGCCTAGAAAAACCCATATGGGAGAAATTCCCTCTTTAACTATTCTCTGGGGTGTGCAGCATTGCCCTTTTCTCTGAATAGTGTTCCTTTTTATGTTTTGACTTATTAGTACATTTTGGGGCTCTGTGGGGACAGACACTGTTTGTTTGTTTTTTACACACAGCATCTCTGCCCGCCCCTCCCCTCTGCGGCTTATTCACAGAAGCTTTTGTATTTTCTGAACGAGTTCACATAACTGTATGCAACTGTGTAGATGAAGATTCTGAGACCAGAAGGTCCACCATTAGAGGTCTGGAACTATAGCAATAACTATCCATCTGGAGCTCCATAAAACTGTATGAGGTAAATTAAAAAGATAAGTCCATGAGATGGAATGCACTTTGTTGGACTTAACTCATAATATGCCTGCACATTTGTCAAATAATATCCTGGAGTTCAGCCTTAACCTCCCTGGCAGTATGATTATGTCAGATTTTGGCATCTGAAAGCGGTACATTGTTTTGCATAGAAATTTGGCATTTTATATTGTAGGCCTGTAATTCTTAGGAATAACTCACTTAAATCTGTCTAAACAAGAGTTTAGTAGACATCCTGGCTATGATAAAGTTTGAAACATGAAACCGTAAATTATAATATAATAAATAACTTTAAATCATTTTCAAAAATAATAATATAATAATAAACTGTATTTAATAATGCAATCAAATCAAAAACACATACATTTTCTCAGTTGCAGAATTGTCACTGTCGTCACTTTCCGTATATGATGACAAATTTCCCTACGAATCACTGTCGCTCAGTTCTGCAAGTGATTATTATTTGCCATCGCTGCTTTCTAGCTGGTCAAATAATGCTTTTGACGCAAAGGGATGCTTTTTGAATGCCATGGACATTCTCAAGTTTCCAGGCAGAAGGAATGGCATATATAATATAAAAGTGCATACAGGGCACTGGACAAAGCACTAGGGACAAAAGGGATGTGAAATTATTTGATACAGTTATGTAATATTACAGATTACAGTGTGCTGTATGTGTTATGTTTTTTGAACTTTTTTAATTTGCCACCGGGCTCCGCCCCTATGTGTCACAAAGCTTGCAGGGAATGGAGCCCAGCACACAGCACATTGGGCGGGGGACAGAGCCCACAGACACAGTGGGAGGACATCGGAAGATCCTGGGGAAAAGGTAAGTAACTTTGCCTGGATCCTACGATGCAATCCCAAGTGTGGCTCAGGGTTACCGCTTTTGGTAATGAAAATTCACCAGAGCCACACTCAGGAATACCGCTAGGAAGGTTAAGATAATAAATATATATATATATATATATATATATATATATATATATATATATATATATGTTTGAATTAAATTGGAAAAAAAGGTGCAATATTAAACACTGCAAGTATGTTTCATATCTGCCTAGGGTAACACAACACAAACATCAAGAATTTACAATGGTAAACAGGTTGAAATAAGCTTGTGCCAACACAGAATAATCAGGTCAATAAATGCTGATCACTAATTGTATAATATAATGGAAACATTCTGATGGTAAAATAGGTACATGTAGATATTTTTCTTATTAAATTGTCAATTTATATTTGCTATAATGATGGCACTTTATTTTTCTTTCCATGAGGGATTCGGTGGAGTATAAATTACTGCTATTTTAATCAAATGTGAATAGTTTACACAAAGGAAATAAATATCACTTTGTGTGATTATTTCATGGGATTGAATTTTCTAGTCTTGATAAATCTTTATCTGGGGGTATTAATGTCATCATTTTTCACCAGTAGACAAAAAAAAAAGAAATTGCGTGTGATTGATTCTTGTCTGTTACTCTTTTTTTTGTTATGGTTGCTACAAAAACATTTCCTTTTAACCTCCTTCAATATCAATGTGCAAGTTTTTACAGTGATAGATGTGAAATTAGAAGGTAGGAAGTTATTGACAAAAACAGCTACCTCTTTACACAACATATTTTCCTGCAGTGTGCTTATATTATCTTTGCAGTTAAAAATAGGATTTCAAGAGATATATAAAAATGTTTGAAAATTAGAGTTTTTATATCTATATTAAATTATGCTATGTGAAATGACTAGAAAGATAGATTGGTGTCACATATAGTCTTTTGCTGTTGTTACCATTGTTTTTTTTTTTTTTTTTTTTAATACACAATACCAACAGTAAATATTTCATTATAATTAATACAAACATTGTAAAATGTAATTTTAAGGTCTTTATAGAATACGTATGATTAGCATAGATTACACTGTATATCAAAGCATCTCTTTATATTTTATATTTGCCAAAAGTTTTTTTTTATTATTCTATGAAGAAGAAAGATGGAAGAAGAAGAAGACATATATTGTTCTATTGCTTTAATGTTTTGTTAAATGTTTGTGGGGACAAATAAGTCTTTTTATGATGAAACGTACGTTGGGTGGCAGACGTGCTGATGACTGCATGCCGGCCGGCATTTTTTATGGGCATTTTTACTGCTTTCTATGTTAGTGTATTTCTTTACTTTTATTAAATTTGTTATATGGAATTATGCTATGGCGAGTCTTCTTTCCATTTCCCTGGAATCCTGAGTACTGCCTTTCTGCTTCACGTGCTGCTGTTGATGGTCCCAGCCTGTTTAATTCAATAAGGGAGCCTACTGTGATCATGGTCTGAGGAGGTGCTGTGGAGATTGACTATGGGCATGAAATCGCTTGCTTTTTGGTAAGCGCATATTTTGTGTGGTGGTGGTCACGATCCTTAGCCCTTGTACACACGGTCGGAGAATCTGTCGGAATGAGTCTTATCGGACCGTGTCGTCAGATAATCCGACTGTGTGTGGTATGCAAAAAAAAAAAAAAAAGGGGAACAAGGGGGACATTGGGACTTTACATGAAGTATGTGGTAGCAAAAAAGTATAAGGTGAACTACTAGGAATTTTATTAATCGTTACAGTTGGATTTACAAAAAATAAATACAATGATAAACAGAGTAATAAACAATACATGGTAATGGTAATAATAATAATAATAATGGTACAACATGATAATAACATGGATATCACAAAGTATCATAATAAAACTCCAAAAGTTCACCGCAGAAGAATTGAATAAAGGCATATGTAGCATAATGCCTGCAGGACCAAGGTCTTTGTGCACCAATTAGGGTCATATATAGTAACGTCAGAATCTGAATATATTCAAAAGAAGCACGGATTTGGTTGGCAAAATATCCGACCGTGTGTACGTGTGCTCAGTGTGTTTTGGTTGCACAGAAGATTGAACACTTTGTATTTTTTATTTTTTATTTTATTTTTTATTTTTACATTATTATTACACTCATATTATCACCATTTTTTTTATTATTATCACTAATATATATTTTTTACATTTCATTTTTATTGCTACTATTAATCTAATATTTTTTTTACATTAATTCTTATGAAATTTAGGTATTTATTAAGTTTTCACTGGACTATTTTTCATTTATTGGACTTTTTATCACTTAACTGGGATTTTTCTAATTTCGTTATTAACACTTGTTATTTATAATTCTTTTTATAAATGATGGTATGTTTGATTTATTAGAGGGGTAGATCAACTTTTTTTCACTACTATTGCAATCAATTAATCACTCATAGGTGTTTATATTTTATTGTATTTACAGTATTTATGCATGTGCACAGCTTTATTATACTCTGTTTCAGGCTCGGTTCACACTGGATACGGATGTGGCTTCAGCAGGGATGCTGAGCATCTTGGTTCACCATTACAGGTCCGATGTCAGCCCAAATCTTGGGCTAAATTCAGACCTGAAACAGACCAAAAGATGCACAGGGCTCCTGCGCAAATTGGCACTGGAGCCGCATGAAAGATATGTGAACCGGCTACTTAGAGAGCAGGCCACATTCTCCTGCTATTGCGGTTGGATGCGCAATAGTGTGAATCCAGCCTCAGAGTGTTCTGAGTTTCTAATAAAAATGTTCAACACTACTGTCCTCCAGTGCTGTGTCTTCCAAGAAAGTGGAAAATTGTCTGTATGTGTGTGTAACCTGATATCCTGTTATAACCTAACTCAGAAACGATTCATATAATTAACAGTAAATCTAATATGTACATAAGCCTGGTGATAAGGTGGCTCTGTTGTTTTGTACTTGTGAAATTCTTTCTGCAAGTAATATATATGATTTAAAAGGGATATTTTTAGAGATTCTCAGACAAAAATTCCAAATCATTATATGTTTAATCTATTTTATTAAAGTTTGCAAGTATAACAAAACTTGAAGGTACAAACAAGGCAAATAAAGTACTTACAAATCCATTTTCACCTATGCGGGTAGTACATACCAGGAATACAAATGGTATCTATAAAAGTAGGTGTGTGAAACTAGCAAGGAAACCCTAGCCCAGAGGATATTAGAGCACAGACTAGGAGTGTAAGCATGTGTTCAAAAAAGAGAAAAAAGGCACAAGACAAAACAAAACAAAAAAACAACAAATCATATACAGTAGCATCTCTCTGCAAGTACATATCAAGGGCCCTGAGGGAGCTAAAGGGCAGCACAGAGAGAGAACATATCCCAGGCCATGCTTAGACACGAGCTGGAGGGGATTATATAGAGAAAAATGTAAGACGGTAGAAGCAGATCATAGAAGAAGAAGAGGTGTGAGAAGGGAAAAGAAACAAAAATAGAAGGGGGTGTTAAACCTGGGCACCAACTAAACAGCAACATCATTTCCTTGGAGGACCTGGGAGTCGAGCATAAAATTAAACCGTACAAGAGCTAACCATACGAAAATGAGAAGAATACCAAAAATGATTCCAGACAGTTCACGTGAGACTGTGAGAGTCTTATTTGTCATCATCCAATACTTTCATACTTTCTAAATATTCAATTTGACCAATTCATTCATTTCACAAGCCAAAGCAGCCAAAGTAGGAGGGTCAGTTTGGTGCTAGCACCTGGCTATAAAAGATTGAGCCGCAGTCAGAAAATGCCTAATAAAACTTAGTTTGGTCTGTTTGTAGGAGCTTGGCACCAGAGATAATACAGTAAGCTAGGGCAGGTTCGGGTACAAATCATCCCCTAGATCAGTGAATAGTTGTAAGTGCCCCAGATGTGTAGCATAGTGCAAGGAGCCTGCAGACAGTAACAGCAGACATCACGGGTGGTGGGATCAAATTTATGATGGATCGAGGGACAGCAAAATCATCTGGTGAGTATACGGTAATTACGTACTTGAGCGACTGAAGATATTTGATCCAATATCTAGTATCTAGTATTTTAGGGTGTTGGTGCACACAGTTCCTGTTCCCATTTGGACATAAATAAGCAAGAGTGTGGATAGGAGTCCTGCAGTAAGATTTGGTAGTACACCCCCCAACAGTGGAGGAGTGGAGAATGAAAATCAGGGAAAATCGGTTTAAAATAGAAATATGTGTTTATGCATTGAGACTGTCTAGGGAAGTTTGGGAGTATATGGAGGATGCGGTTGGTTGATTTTGGCCCAGATATGAAGGGGAGCCTATACCTAGTGTGGATTTAGAGGGGAGAGAGGTTTAGGTTATTTGTGGGTGGTTTTATTTGCTGGTACCTGTATCTGGATTGTATGTTGGAGTTTGTCTGTACTGTATTGTATTTTTTCTGTAAAATCAATAAAAAAAGTTATTGGATTAAAAGGATTTGGTATATCAGGGAGAGTGGATGATCAGGTCTAGAAGATTAGAAAAGTAATGACTCAAAATCTGTGAGTGTTCTAGTGAGAGAAGCCAAGGAAAGATATTGTCTCATGCGACGTACACATGACCGGACTTTCCGGCAGACTAGGTCCAATGGTCTTCGGCGGAGTCCTGACGGACTTTCCGAACTAACGGACTTGGCCACACATGAACGAACTGTTCGAATGTCTGTCCATTTTGAACGTGATGATGTAAATGGGACTAAAGAAGAAAAGTTCAATAGCCAGTAGCCAAACGATTCCCTTGGGTTGTATTTGGTCCATTGGACCAGCACAGAGGCGAACGGTTTTCCTGATTTTAGTCCGTCAGAATTGAGTTCATCAGATAGATTTGAAACATGTTCTATTTTTAGGTTCGTCAATTATTTTTTTCAAAAAACGATCAGACTAGCCCACACACGATCGGATTGTTCGATGGACTAATCCCTTCGGACCTAGTCTGCTGGAAAGTCCAGTCATGTGTACACGGCATAAGAAAGTGAGGTTTTCCATGGACAATACATACAACAGGGGAGAAAGAGGGCTCCCCTGTCAAGTGCCATTATGGGTTTGTATGGGATATGAGAATAATCATTAGATGATCGAATATGCGGAGACGGATGGCTATATAGGGCAAAGATTTTATGCAGTATATTAAGTCCCAGACTTATTTGTCTTGGGTGTGTTCAAAAAAAGTCCAATGTACCCAGTTGAATACCTTCTCGGCATCAACCGATAGTTGGCATGCAGGTATATTGCATCTTAAGGCATGCTTCATTAAAAGGATTGTTATAAGGGTGTTATCCCTTGCTTCCCTGTCAGGGATTAAGTCCAACTGATTAAGATGGAGCAGGTTTGGTAATAAAGGTGTGAGGTGGGTAGCTGTCAATTGTTCAAACCATTATAAATAAAGAAAATACAGTATATGTAAAAACACATTGGGGTTGATTTAAAGGCAAATCCACTGTGCACTACAAGTGCACTGCAAGTCACTTGGAAGTGCATTTGGAAGTACAGTCATGTAGATCTGAGGGGGAAATCTGAAATTAGGGGAAGCTCCACTGATTTCTATCATCCAATCATGTGCATGCAAAAATTCAGTTTTTTATTTTCCTTGCATGTCCCCCTCAGATCTACAGTGACTGCACATTCAAGTGCACTTGTAGTGCACATTGGATTTGCCTTTAGTAAATAACCCCCTATATATTCTCAGATATAGAGAGATATACCTTTGAAATGTTATGAAATATCACAAAATGCTTAACATTAGTTGGTTGTATATAGCTAATATCTAGCATGGGATATTAGGAACAATTTCAATATGCATATGCACCTATCACAAATGATTATTATGTCATTGTGCTGCAGGACCAGATAATTAAAATGGGAACTAAGCATAAATGGCTGGTTGAGTATTCCTATTTTATTGTGCCATTTTATTACTTATTATTTATAAGCAATGCCACCAGTCTGGGCATTAAATTGAATAACTGGAGAATCTAGACAGCCCATTGATAATTATTTTTTACTGTGAATGCTACTAATCACACTGAGATTTTTGAACATGTTGGAAACTCCTTTTTACTACTTGAAGATCAGTTACAATCAGAGCTTTGTTTCAGCAGGATCATGGCGAATGCAGTTCCTCCACCTCTGGCACTGAATGTCTATAATGGCAATGTGCCCTGGGGTGTGCAGGAGAATCTATTGTTGTTGACTGCTTGGGGGTCTATTGTTGCTGAGGGGGGGTATGTTGTTTGCTAGAGGTCTATTGTTGCTGTGGGTCTATTGTTCCTGGTGGAAGAACTATTGATGCTGGGAGGGCTGTATGTTGCTGGAGGGATCAGGCCAGTTGTTGCTGGAAGGGGCCTACTGTTGAGGGAGGGATCTATTGTTTCTAGCTGCTTTAGGATTTATTGATGCTGAGTACTGGGAGATTTATTTTTGCGGGTGGGGGTATATTGTTGCTACATAGTTACATATAATTACTGTATTTATCGGCGTATAACACGCACCGGCGTATAACACGCACACCAAATTTAGGAGGGAATTTAAAAGAAAAAAACTTTTAGGAGGGAAGTAAACTTACATTTAAACGCCCATCAATGCAGCCTTGTCAGTGTCATTTGCAGCCTTGTCAGTCATTTGCAGCCTTCCATTGCAGCCTTGCATGTCATTTGCAGTCTTGTCAGTCGTTTGCAGCCTTGCATTGCAGCCTTGTCAGTCATTTGCAGTCTTGCATTGCAGCCTTGTCAGTAATTTGCTTGGCATCTTTCGCCTTTCCAAAAGCTTCAGAGAACGGCCGAGTGTGGTCAAAAATAGGTGAGGACAGCCGAAGATAGCCGAGAACGGCCGGGTGCGGGTAAAAATACCCAGAAGCCTCAGAGAACGGCAGAAAGAGTTAGCAACAGCGGGGGATCGGCGTATAACATGCATCCCCCGATTTCCCCATGATTTTAGGGGGGAAAAAGTGCATGTTATACGCTGATAAATACGGTACATAGTAGGTGAGGTTGAAAAAAGACACATGTCTATCAAGTCCAACCTATGTGTGTGATTATATAAATTGTTGCTAGGGTGGATCTATTATTTATGGGGGAAATTTGTTTTGAAGGGGATTATATTGTTGTTGGTTGGCATCAAATTACTTGGCATCACAAAATGATACTTGGTTCTCTAACCTCTAAAAGGGGCATTACAGGGAAGTGAGTAGGAGGTGAAACCAAAGGACGGTGCTCTGAGGTGGGTAGGTTGTGGAGACAAGGGTTGACTATTCTCTGCAATTATCTAGAAAAGAGATAAACTTGACCATGTTGGTTGATGAACAACTGTAGACACTGTTCATTTTGCAAAGTTAGTGTTCTCTTAAATTAAACCTGAAAGTTAGGTACATGGCTACATTGGTCTCTTGAGTGAGTCTGCATGCTGTTTTTTTTTTTTTAAAATAAGCTAGCAACGGCAGCTATCAAAGTCATTTGCAACTTTAAAATTATATTCTTTATAAATGTCAGTGCTGCTGCAGAATTTCACAGAGATGCATCCCTTCACAGGCAGGTTTAGCTCACCCTCCTAGGCATGGTATTTTAAGTAAAACAAGCAGGCAATTTTTTTCATTTTCATTTTGGATTTGTTTCCACCTTCTGTGTCCCATTGTGGAGATGTACAGTGGTGTGAAAAAGTGTTTGCCCCCTTCCTCATTTCCTGTTCCTTTGCATGTTTGTCACACTTAAGTGTTTCGAAACATCAAACCAATTTAAACAATAGTCAAGGACAACACAAGTAAACACAAAATGCAATTTGTAAATGAAGGTGTTTATTATTAAAGGTGAAAAAAAATCCAAACCATCATGGCCCTGTGTGAAAAAGTGATTGCCCCCTAAACCTAATAACTGGTTGGGCCACCCTTAGCAGCAACAACTGCAACCAAGTGTTTGCGATAACGTGCAATGAGGCTTTTACAGCGTCCTGGAGGAATTTTGGCCCACTTATCTTTGCAGAATTGTCCTAATTCAGTTACATTAGAGGGTTTTCGAGCATGAACGGCCTTTTTAAGGTCATACCACAACATCTCAATAGGATTCAGGTCAGGACTTTGGCTAGGCCACTCCAAAGTCTTCATTTTGTTTTTCTTCAGCCATTCGGTGGTGGACTTGCTGGTGTGTTTAGGATCATTGTCCTGCTGCAGAACCCAAGTTCGTTTCAGCTTGAGTACACGAACAGATGGTCGGACATTCTCCTTCAGGATCTCTTGGTAGACAGCAGAATTCATAGTTCCTTTTATCACGGCAAGTCTTCCAGGTCCTGAAGCAGCAGAACAGCCCCAGACCATCACACTACCACCACCATATTTTACTGTTGGTATAATGTTCTTTTTATGAAATGCAGTGTTCCTTCTACGCCAGATATACTTGGACACACACCTTCCAAAGAGTTCCACTTTTGTCTCATCGGTCCACAGAATGTTGTCCCAAAAGTCTTGGGGATCATCAAGATGTGTTGTGGAGAAATTGAGACGAGCTTTGATGTTCTTTTTGCTCAGCAGTGGTTTTCTCCTTGGAACTCAGCCATGCAGGCCATTTTTGCCCAGTCTTTTCCTGATGGTGGAGGCATGAACGCTGACCTTAACTGAGGCAAGTGAGGCCTGCAGTTCCTTGGACGTTGTTGTGGGGTCTTTTGTGACCTCTTGGATGAGTCGTCGCTGCGCTCTTGGGGTAATTTTGGGTGGCCGGCCACTCCTGGGAAGGTTCACCACTGTTCCATGTCTTCGCCATTTGTGGATAATGGCTCTCACTGTGGTTCGCTGGATTCCCAAAGCTTTGGAAATGGCTTTATAACCCTTTCCAGACTGATAGATCTCAATTACTTTCTTTCTCAATTGTTCCTGAATTTCTTTGGGTCTCGGCATGATGTGTAGCTTTTAAGGATCTTCTGGTGGACCTTACTGTGTCAAGCAGCTCCTATTTAAGTGATGCCTTGATTGTGAACAGGTGTGGCAATAATCAGGCCTGGGTGTGTCTAGAGAAATTGAACTCAGGTGTGGACAACCACAGTTATAGTATGTTTTAACAAGGGGGGCAATCACTTTTTCACACAGGGCCATGATGGTTTGGATTTTTTTTCACCTTTAATAATAAACACCTTCATTTACAAATTGCATTTTGTGTTTACTTGTGTTGTCCTTGACTATTGTTTAAATTGGTTTGATGTTCCGAAACACTTAAGTGTGGCAAACATGCAAAGGAACAGGAAATGAGGAAGGGGGCAAACACTTTTTCACACCACTGTATCTTCTCTTCCTGTCCCATAGCCAAAAACATGTGTCCACATTGTAAGATTTCTCCATTATTACTTTTCTGGGGACCACACAAAATTTGGGATTTTCTTTTTCTTTAACTTTCAATGATAATGGTAGACAAATATTAAGGGTGCATCTCCCTAAAGGAGGCAAAGACAGCAATATAAACCTGATAGGGGGTTCAATCCCTCTCCACTCTATCCAAAACTATATAAATAAATTAAAAAAAAAACAGTTTTGCCTTTAGTTCCAATGTTCTACTTTTAAGCATCAAGTTTTTTTGTTTTGTTTTTTACATTGACACATGTTCCCTGGGGTAGGCAGGACTAAGCCATGCTCTGTGTGTCTCATAGACACAGAGCCAGCTCAGGAATGAGCAAGCACTAGTTCCCCCATTGCTAACAGCTTGCTCTGGGAGCACTCGATAAGGAGGAGGGGCCAGAAATGTCACGGGGGACCTGAGAAGAGCAGGA
The DNA here is from genome assembly GCF_037356315.1 of Lithobates pipiens. NCBI lineage: Eukaryota > Metazoa > Chordata > Amphibia > Anura > Ranidae > Lithobates > Lithobates pipiens. Next base: position 505,927,850 of record NW_027507748.1, on the reverse strand, counting down.
CTGGAGCTGCTCTGTGCAAAACCATTGCACAGAGCAGGCAAGTATGACATGGTTATTATTTTAATTTAAAAAAATGCAAGCTTTAGAACCACATTTAAACAAATGCTTTGCATCAATTTTCATTTTTTTAGCCCATAGACTGTTAGGTGACCACAATGAGGACAACCAAATCTGACTATCTTTGCAATAAAATATGTACCTACCTGTCCTGGCAGTCTTTGGGCTAGAGTTTTGCTCTGTATATACAGGTGTCAAAATAAAGAGCCAAGTGCCTTTTTCTAGAAACTAATCGGTGCCCAGATGCAGGCCTGCAATTGTGTTCTGTCAATTCATTTTACTTTTTGTTGAGTCAATATGAACTTTACTGGCTTTGTTACTGAACACACACTGGATGCAGTAGTTGTACATATTTATATATAAAAATATATATATATAAAAAAATATATATATATACATATATATATATATATATATATATATATATATATATATATATATATATATATATATATATACATATAGTTGCATGACAAAACTCACTTGAGTAAAGTACATTTTTTATTTTGATTGCTGCTAGTTCTATCCAAAGAGGAATGTTTGTGTTTACGTATTTGATTTTAGGTAACAATATTTATCGTGCCTGGTTTAAAAAGCATTAGGGAGGCAAGTTTGTACTAGCCAATGCATCAATTTCAGTATGGGCCATCTGGTGATCTAAAGGAGCCAAGTTGCTCTATTGATAGAACATTCATAATTTAATACTAACACAGGCAAATATACCATTTATAATAAATAAATGAAAGCAGCTCTTAATAAGGGAAGAAAGCTGACAATATAAATAGAAAAAATAAATGTCCATACACCATCCAAAAGCTTAAAAAAAAACATTCATGTTATTTGAGAGAAACGAAAGAGAGAGATATTCAGATATGGAGAAAACATTTTAGGATTGATCCAATTAATAAGTATTTTTTTAAATCCTAACTACTTCTAATACTGAAACTAAAAAATGCAAAAAGGAATGCAGGTCCTTTTGGTAGAAGGGAATTTAAAATTATATTTTACTTGTCTGACAGTAATTTTCTTTAATCTCTACCTTGATTGTGGTGCATGCATAGTACAGTATACAGTTCCAGATAATATTACTCTAGCATGCATGAGTGGGAGTTACCCAGTGGTAAATATTCACCCAACGGGCAAAGCAGAAGAAGAGAAGAACATAGCTGTAGGAATGGATGCAGTTAGATCAGACCTTTATTTGCTGGAGGAGATCACACCCAGGTGTTAATGTGCCATATAGTATAAGTATGCCCTGCATCAGCAAACGCACCTTTACACAGATCTATAAATGGCAATTTTGCAATATTCCTGGTTTAATGTTCAAATGACAAAGTTTACCATTTTAAAAACAAATCTCAATTTCTAATGAAAAAATATGGTGTTAATTTCCCTAAGACTTTCCAGTGCTGAAAAGCCCCATTTAAGAACCTGAAGGGAATCTATATGAGGCATATGGGCAGGGCAGGACTTAGAGTGGTGGGGGCCCCTGGGCTTGAGTCACTTTCGGGCCCTACCTTCCATACATTACCGTATTTAACACGTACCCCAAGTTTAGGAGGGAATTTTAAGGAAAAAAAAACTTTTAGGGGGGAAGTTTAAGGAAAAAACTTACATTTAAATGCCTATCAATGCAGCCTTATCAGTGTCCATCTGCAGCCTTGCCCATCCATCTGCAGCCTTGTCATTGCAGTCTTGAAGTTTAAAAATGGCACGCCAAGATACCGAGTCCTGTGTATCTCGGCGGCTCTCGGGTCCTTTCGGCAGTGTAATGACATATTCGGCGACCCATCGCAGTTTGCTACGGAAGTGACATTCTGTTGCCACCATCTTGCTACACCCCATACTCACCCACAGTAAGGATACACTGAGAAGGGGTAAAACGGACATGTTACACCCACCGGTGTTTTACATTTTACACGTATTTATAACAGTAAACTCAGTTTATATAGTGAAATACAGGACTCCATCTGACTACTTAGATCTTGAATTTTAAAAGCAGTGGCAACCCTGCCCATCTCACAGGTTTGTTAATCTGACAGAAGTTTGCTGCTTTTAAAATTCAACATCTAAGTCATCTAAGTAGTCAGACGGAGTTGTAAGTAATGTATTTCACTGTATACTAACTTTAATGTTATAAATACGTCTAAAATGCAAAACTCCAGTGGGTGTAACAACATGTCCGCTTTACCCCTTCTTAGTGTATCCTTACTGCGGACAAGTGTGGCATGTAGCAAGATGGCGGAGACGGAATGTCACTTCCATAGCAAACTGCGATAGGTCGCCGAATATGTCCTTACAGTGGCTCTCGGGTCCTCTCACAGTCCCGAGTGGAGCCGAGAGTAGCTGAGTGTTCTCGGCTCGGCTCACAGTCACGCCCAGTCCCTGTATTATGTCCATTATAGGATGGGACTGGGCATGACTGTAAGTGGAGCGGAGCCGAGTACACTCAGCTATGTATCTTGGTGGGGCCCGTGGGGCCTCCTAATGGGTGGGGCCCGTAGGCTTGAGCCAAGTCAAGCCCAATGGTAAGTCCTGCCCTGCATATGGGAGTGCACCAGCTATGTCGAATTAAGCCACACTTTTATATCAATATAGCATGGACAAGCATAGGAGGGGGATTTTTTTTCCTATACTCAAATAATTTTAGTGAAGCTATATCTCATAAATATTGAACTTGCTATCATTTGTATTTGGTGTACATATCAATTTTTTTTTATGTTTTGCATAATTTCATTTTTTTGTTACTTCTTATGCAAATAACAACTAATCAGTTGTGATGTTGAAGTTGTGATGCATATCACTTTATAGTAGCCCTATATCCACTATGATCTGGTTTGATTGAGAAGAATAGAGAGGCAGAGATGGTGTTCAAAACTTCAGAATCTTTATTAAGTGTGCTGAATAACCCTAAGCCCTTGTACACACGGTCGGACATTCCAATGGAAAATGTCCAATCGGACCGTGTAGTCGGATAATTCGATCTTGTGTGGGCTCCATCAGACTGTTTCCTTCTGAATATCCAACTGACAAAGTTTTAGAGCTGGGCTATAAAATTTTCCGACAACATGATCCGATCGGACTTTGTCCGATAGTTTGTAGAGAATTCCGATCGGACAAAGTGCCACGCATGCTCAGATATAATCCCTGGACCAAAGCTATTGGCTACTAGCCTGAACGTAGTCCCGTCATAACTGAATTACGTCATCATGTTACGAACAATCGGATTTTCCGAGAACTTTGTCCGACCGTCTTTATGCAACACCAGTTTCGGACAAAATCCAACAGATTTTGTTGTCGGAATGTCCGACCGTGTGTACAAGGGCTAATTAACACATTTTGAACCTGCATAATTTGAGAGGCAGATTCAGTATTAAAGTGATTTTTTCACTCTTGGTACAGTGTACATGTTGCCACTTTAATATTGTGATTGTCTATATTCCTTGAAAGAACTGACACCAAATTTCAGTATAAAAAAAACGGTTTCTTTCTAAAAATGCACATTGTGTTAGCAGTGCATACACGTCAATATGGCTTTTACTACATGATTTTGTGCCAGACTCAAACAGCAGGCCTATAGTAAATGTTTCCTTTTGGCCATATCATACTAGCGTGTCCTCTGCTTTTGAGGTAATGTATGTACCGGTATGTATTGTATTCACCTTATGCTGCTAAACATGAGCTATTGGAAATCTGGAATCTCTTTTGCTTCACTTCATACTTTAAAATGTCACTAGAATGAGCTTTTTGTGCTTTATGAGTAAAGTCCAGCTCCAGGAAACCAAAAAACCCTCCCTTACAATGCACTGCAGGGGTTAACTACTTGTTTAGGTGTAGGGGATAGAAAAGCAGTTTTACTTACCTTATCTACCACTTATTTCACTCTTCTCTTTCTTGCAATTCCTAGCACCTAGATGCTCACAGCCGCAGCAGGAATCTGATTCCTGCCGCTACAATTCAAACTAAATCACCAGTGTGAATGTAGCCTAAGGCACTACACAGAAATAAAGAAGGAACTTGATAGTACACGTTAAACAAAAAATGCTTAGCAAAGGAACAGGTCATTTTATACAGCTTTAAGATACACATTTTTGAAACACAAATTCCTTCAATAAACATGTATTGGAAATACCCTAGAAATGCTCATCCTATTACAAAATGTATGTGTTCACACACTTGTAAAATCATGTAGGACGGGTGATCAAGAAAATGTAGAATGCAAGCCTCTACCCATATGGCACTTTTTCGTCATGTTGAGGAGACTCATCTCCACATCCAGTTCAAATGTGGAGGTTTGTTGGGGTTAAGATTGTGGAATGCCACTTTGGAATAAGAAAGCCAACAGATCTGCAAGACACTCACAAAAAGAAAGTATTATATGTAGCACCCTCTACCTAGGTAGATGCTAGAGTTAGTTTTTTTTTAGTGTCAGTAAATTTAGGTAGGCCTAGCAAGAAGCTAGGCCTGTTTGTTTTGATCTGTGTGGGCTGGGAGTGGCTCAGAGTAGGCTGGTGACTCACAAAGAGCATCATCTTTTGGTTACCCCCCTCTGGCTTCTAGAGGATTCTAGAAGAGAGGAGGGGGAAAAGGTGGAGTGGTCTGGAGTGCTCTAAGGAGCTCTGACCAAACCCCAACCTGGATTGGCAGGGGGGAGGCCTCCTTTAATAGCCAGGGTCAGCCTGGGGAGGAGAGTTTGGGTGGAAGAGCTGGGAGATGGAGTACTAGCTGTCAGGGCCTTTGAGGAAACTCCACAGTCTGGGAGGGTGACCTTGGGCCTTGAGCTCAGGAGTGGAAGGGACACTCATACAAACCACAAGGGTGTTCTGACCAGGAGCAGAAGAGGACAGTGGAAGGTATGGCCAGGCAAAGTCTCCAGGAGGGATCCACCAGGTGTCAATGAGTGGCACATAGCCTGGAACGCTGGGGAGCAGATTGGGGAAGAGAGATAAACAATCTGAGATGGGGTGTGGAGCCAGTGAGGACTGTGGTGTCATGGGCAGTGGGGTTTGGACAGCTGCAGCCGGGAGAGCAGGGCCTGAAGAGGACTGTCCGGGATCAGTAGTCCACCAAGGACCTTGTTTTGGCTACACCACAGGACCCCTGCAAAAGGCATTTCTACAAGGCCTGGCTGGAACCAGAGTCAGGCCTAACCATAGCTAGCTGTGCCTGAGAAGTGATGTGCTGGAAAGAGAGAGAGAGAGAGAGAGAAGGTAATAGTCTGCAAAAAAGTTTGTGCAGGAGGAGTGTGAAGTGTAAATATGTACAGGGAGTGTACATAGCTCTGTGCCAATGCAAATGTTTCTACTCAAATTCTGGTCATCTCATAAATCCCTGAATATGTACTGGACACATTTCTACTGATTTATGAGCCATTTCTGTCAGTTCATAAATATAGACATCACGTGTAAGATCCTGAATAATGTGATACCATCAGCCATATAGTTAACCGCTTCCCGACTGCCTCACGCTGATTTATGTTGGCAGAAGGGCACGTACATACCCTTTAAGAGGCGGCGGGGGTGCGCGCTCGTGCACCTGCGGGAAGCTCTGTGAGTCCGGTCACGGGTCCTGTAGACTCGATCGCCACGGGGATACCCGCGATCGCCTCACGGAGAGGAAGAATGGGGAGATGCTAAAGTAAACAAGCATCTCCCTGTTCTGCCTAGCACTGATCTCTGCTCCCTGTGATTGGAGCAGAGATCAGTGATCTGTAAAACACAGCCATGCCCCCCACAGTTAGCAACACACCCATAGGACACACTTAACCCCTACACTGCCACCTAGTGGTTAACCCCTTCACCGCCAGTGTCATTTACACAGGAATCAGTGCATTTGTATAGCACTGATTGCTGTATAAATGACAATGTCCGATGTGTCCACCATAATGTCGCAGTCATGATAAAAAATCGCTGATCACAGCCATTTAAAAAAAATATATTAATAAAAATACTACAAAACTATCCCCTATTTTGTAAATGCTATAACTTTTGTGCAAACCAATCAATAATCGCTTATTGCGTTTTTTTTACCAAAAATATGTAGAGGGATATGTATCGGCCTAAACTGAGGAACAAAATTTTTTTTATATCTTTTTTGGGGGATATTTATTATAGCAAAAAGTAAAAAATAATGTGTTTTTTTCAAAATTGTCACTCTTTTTTTTGTTTATAGCGAAAAACATAAAAACCGCAGGGGTGATCAAATACCACCAAAAGAAAGCACTATTTGTGAGAAAAAAGGGACGTCAATTTTGTTTGGTAGCCACGTCGCACAATCGCCCAATTGTCAGTTAAACTGACGCAGTGCCGAATCACAAAAAGTGCTCTGGTCAGGAAGGGAGTAAATTCTGGAGCTGAAGTGGTTAATTACCCATATTTGTTTCTATTACACTTATGTTTCTATTTAGGAAACTTGGAACTAAAATAAGACAGATAGCGTTACTAATCTCAATCTAATTAAAGGAATCACATGACAGGAAAGAGTCACTTCACAAATAACACCAATCAGGATTGTGCTTTATTTGACCAATGAGAGAGAAGTTCTACAAGTTGAAATTCAAAGCAATTTATACCAGTATGGTATTTGTATATTGAAATCATATCCCCTCCCAAGCATCTCTTCTCCAGAGAAAATAAGTTCAGTGCTCGCAACTTTTCCTCCTAACTAATATCCTCCAGACCCTTTATTAGCTTTGTTGCCCTTCTTTGTACTTGCTCCATTTCCAGTACATCCTTCCTGTGGACCGTTGCCTAGAATTGGACAGCATACTCTAGGTGCGGCCAGACCAGAGTCTTGTAGAGTGGGAGAATTATCGTTTTATCTCTGGAGTTGATCCACTTTTTAATGCATGCCAATATTCTGTTTGCTTATTTAGCAGCAGCTTGGCATTGCATTTTATTGCTGAGCCTATCATCTACTAAGACCCCCAGGTCCTTTTTCATCCTAGATTCCCCCAGAGGTTCTCCCCAGAGTGTATAGATTGCATTCATATTTTTGCCACCCAAATGCATTATTTTACATTTATCTACATTTAACCTAATTTTCCATGTAGTTGCCCACCCCAATAATTTGTTCACATCTTTTTGCAAGGTTTCCACATCCTGCGGAGAAGTTATTGCCCTGCTTAGTTTACTATTATCTGCAAATACAGAGATTGAACTGTTTACCCTCCAGATCATTTATGAACAAATTAAATAGGATTGGTCCCAGCACAGAACTCTGGGGGGCCCCACTACCTACCCCTGACCATTCCGAGTACGCCCTATTTATCACCACCCTCGGAACTTGTAGCCTGTTTTCAATCCATGTACTCACCATATGGTCCATGCCAACAAACCTTATTTTGTATAGTAAATGTTTATGGGGAACTGTGCCAATTGCTTTTGCAAAATCCAGATACAAAATATCCATGGGCCTTCCTTTATCTAGATGGAAACTCTCCTCCTCATAGAAGGTTAATAGATTGGTTTGGCAAGAACAATTCTTCATGAATCCATGGTGATTACTGCTAATAATACAGTTCTCATTACTAAAATCTTGTATATAGTCCCTTATTATTCCCTCCAAGAGTTTACATACTATTGATGTTAGGCTATCTGGTCTGTAATTCCCAGGGATATATTTTGATCGTATCTTGGCTACGGTTCGCACCAGTCTTACTTCTCCTTTGGGTGACAAAATTCTTGCTGCCCAGGTCCATGCTCCTCCTGAGAAACCTTGTGACCGCTGCTTTGTCCCAGAGAGTCTCCGTACTGCTGTGCTCCAGGCTTACCATTCTCCCAAGGCAGTTGGCCATCCTGGGAAGAATCAACTCATTTGGGCCATTCCCCAACAATTCTGGTGGCCTAGTCTACTGGCTGATGTTATTGCCTTTGTAGCTGCCTGTCCCGTGTGTGTTCAGAGTAAGACTCCACGACACCTTCCAGTGGGCCTCCTACAACCCATACCCAATGGAGAGAGGCCCTGGACTCACCTGTCTATGGATTTCATTGTGGAGTTGCCCAACTCCCAAGGCAGCACTGTTATCCTTATGGTGGTTGACCGGTTCTCAACGATGTGTCATTGTATTCCACTAAGGAACTGGCTTCCATTTTTGCTCGGGAGATCTTTCGCTTACATGGGCTACCCAAGGTGATTGTCTCGGACAGGGGCAGTCAGTTTGTCTCCCGGTTCTGGCGAGCCTTTTGTGCACAGTTCTGCATATCACCCACAGTCTAATGGGGCCGCAGAATGAGCCAATCAGTCCTTGGAGCAATTCCTACCTTGCTATATTTCTGACCATCATAACAACTGGTCGGACTTATTACCTTGGGCAGATTTTGCTCACAACAGTGCCTTGAATTCTGCCTCCCGATTGTCTCCATTTATGGCGAATTATGGTTTCCAACCTTCCATGTTGCCTGACTCGTTTGTTCCGCAGAGTATTCCTGCATTAGAGGAGCATCTCTGTGGTCTTCATTCCACTTGGGTACAAGTCCAGGAGGCTTTGCATCATGCTAATGATAGGTACAGACTCCATACTGACCGCAGACGCCTGCCTGCACCTTCCTACCAGGTTGGGGACAGGGTCTGGCTGTCATCTCACAACTTCCGGCTTTGTGTTCCCTCACTGCAGTTTGCACCTCGGTTTATTGGGCCTTTCCGTATCCTTCGCAGGATTAACCCAGTGGCTTACGCATTGGACCTTTCTCCTAGTATGCGCACCTCAAATGTGTTTCATGTCTCCTCATTGAAACCGTTGGTCTGTAACCGATTTACCACCTCGGTGCCATGTCTTCACCCTATTCAGGTTGAGAATCATGAGGAGTATGAGGTACAATCCATTGTTGACCATAGGTTCCGTGGGCGCATACAGTATCTGGTGCATTGGAAGGGGTACGGTCCGGAGGAACGCTCCTGGGTTTCATCCTCGGACCCACATGCACCTGTCCTCCACTGCGAGTTCCATAGAAAGTTTCCCCTCAAGTCCAGTGGCCCTCTGAGGTAGAGGGGTCATTGAGGAGGGGGTACTGTCAGGGCTGGCTTAGCCCTTCCTTCTCTGGGCTGGCTGTTCAGCTGTTGGCTAATTGCCAGCTCTCATCTCTCTCCACAGTTACCAGCTGTTCCTGATCATGCTCGTCTGACCTGCCTACTTAAAGCCATCCAGCTCACTTCACCTCTGCCTTCACCTTGGTCACATCACTGTCAGAATCTAAGGGGAGGCCGAGATGCTGAGAGGGCTCCCCTTGCGGCCGAGTGCAGCACAACCCTGAAGATGACACAGGGATGCAGTGCCCACAGTAGCACAGGTTGCCTGGTAGCAGCAGCAGATGAAAGAGCTGAGTAAACAAGTCTCCGGAGGCAACTGTGCAAGGAAGTTCAAGAGAGAGATAACAGAAGTCCAATAGCAGGGTCAAGGCCAGGCCGAGGGTCAAACACGGAAGATCAGTCCTGAGGTCGGAGCAACGGGTCCTGAGCTGAAGACCGGAGAGCAGGAGCCAAGCCAAGCCGAGGTCGGGTGCAGGGAGCAGACAAGGGACGTTGGGTACAAGCCAGAGGTAGGAGCCAGGAGAACAACAGAAGCAGGTCAAACAAGCTGGGTCGGTACACAGGAGATCAGACAGCAGGAATCACGGGCACAGGTACACAGGAGAAGCTGACGATAATCCAGCGATGCGGCACTGTCAGGTGAACGTTTAAATAGGCAAGGTGCCTAGGTCACGTCGTGTGCGCGCCATAGCGTCCGTACGCCTACGACGTGTAACGTTATGCGTTTGTATCACACCGCATACTCGCACTCGATCAGACGCAACGTTGGGCGTTCGTCTAGGAACCACATTGCGCATCTGTGTGCGCTGACGCGCGTTAACACAAACGTACCTCGCGAGGTTGTGCCTATTTCACTGACAGTGCCTCCCCCCAAGGAGCAGCCTCTGGATGCCTAAACGAGCCCATTTTTCGGGATGACGGCTGCGAAACCTGTGTATAAGCCTAGGAGCATGTACATAACTTGCAGGTTCCCAGGAATTCTCTTCAGCAGAATACCCTTTCCACTTAATTAGAAACTGGATTGTCCTATCTCTCCGACGACAGTCAAGGATAGACTCAACTTCAAATTCAGTTTCATCACCAACCTGAACCGGAGGCGGGGGTACTTCTTATCTCCCTGAAAAAGGACTGAAGATGACACGTTTAAGAAGAGAAACATGAAACACAGGATGGATTCTGAAAGATTTAGGCAAAACAAGTTCAAATGCTACAGGGTTAATTTCAAAAGGACCCAGGAATTTAGGTCCCAACTTCCGGGATGGACATGACAGTTTAAGATTCGCTGCTGAGAGCCAAACTTTGTCCCCTATCTTAAAGGTAGGGTTAACTCTCTTCCTTTTGTCATAATGTCTCTTGTACTCTTCCTGAGCCTTCTTCATGGTATCCTGAAGCATTTGATAATTTGCTTGAATGAGGTTTACTCTATCTTGAACTGCCGGGACGGTGGATTCAGGAATGGTATTAGGTAAAAATGAAGGATGGAATCCGTAATTTGCCCAAAAAGGTGATTGGTTGGTAGAGGCGTGCACTGAGTTGTTATAAGCAAATTCCGCACAAGGTAGCAAGGAAACCCAATCATCCTGGGAAAAAGAACAGAAGCATCGTAGGTATTGTTCAAGCGTCTGGTTGGTTCTTTCAGTTTGACCGTTACTCTGTGGATGATAGGCCGAGGATAAACATATTCTAATTGACAGTAACTTACAGAGCTCTTTCCAAAACCTGGAGGTAAACTGTACGCCTCTATCCGAGACAATGCTGTCAGGTACTCCATGTAATCTGACAATTTCTTTTATAAAGGTTTTTGCTGTATCCAAGGCAGAGGGGGTCCCTTTCATCGGCAAAAAATGCGCCATCTTGGATAAACGGTCCACCACCACCAAGATGGTCGTATACTCTTCTGAGAGAGGTAACTTCACTATGAAATCCATGGAGATTTCTTTCCAAGGCTTTTCCGGGACTGGCAGCGGCATTAACAGGCCCCAGGATCTAGCGTTAGACCCTTTGTTATGCTGGCAGGTTGTACAGGAGTCAACGTACTTTTTACAGTCTGATCTTAGGGTAGGCCACCATAAGGACCGCTGCACAAGGTCAATTGTCTTCTGGACTCCAAAGTGGCCAGCTAGTTGATGGTCGTGAAAGGTCTTTAATACGAGTAACCTGGCTTGCTGGGGAACAAAAATCTCACCCTGATGTCATAGAAGCCCTTCTTGGCTTCTCAGGGAAGAAACTTCAGTTTCCGTACACTGGCTAGAGGCCTGCTCAATTGAAGCTCTTAGATCCGGTTGGATTAGTAGGAAATTTTGGGGAGACAAAATTGTACTGGGTGGGATTCCTTCCAGGGTATCTGGGAACATTCGGGACAAAGCATCTGCTTTGCTATTCTTTGATCCTGGGCGATAGGTTATATGGAAATTGAACCTCGAGAAGAATAAAGCCCATCGGGCCTGTCGGGGTCTTAGACGTTTGGCCGTGCGGAGGTATTCTAAGTTTTTATGATCGGTAAAAAACAGAATGGGGTGAGCGGCACCCTCCAGGAGATACCTCCACTCTTCGAGGGCGGTTTTGATTGCCAGAAGTTCCCGATCCCCTACATCGTAGTTTTTCTCCGGGAGACTCATTTTTTGTGAGAAAAAAGCTACGGAATGCAGTAATGCCTTGGGGCCTTGACATTGGGATAGAATCGCCCCTGTGGCCACCTCTGAGGAGTCAACTTCCAGCACGTAGGGTAAGGCGGGATCTGGATGCTGCAGAATTGGTGCGGTAGTGAAGGGGGGCTTGAGCTGGTCAAAGGCGGATTGCGCTGCTGAGGACCAATGGAACTTGGTATGTTGACGAGTGGTCTGAGTAATGGGTGCTACAATGGTGGAGAAGTTCCTTATGAATCTTCGGTAAAAGTTTGCAAACCCAATAAATCTCTGAACACCCTTCTTGTCAGAAGGAGCGGGCCAGTCTAGGATAGACTTCACCTTTTGGGGGTCCATGGCAATTCCACCTGTGGTGATGATGAGTCCCAAGAATTGAATGGATTCCTTTTCAAAATCGCACTTCTCGGCCTTAACGAATAATCCATGTGTCCTAAGGATACATAATACTTTCTTAACGTGTATTCTGTGAAGTTCCAGAGTGGTCGAAAAAATAAAAATGTCGTCAAGATAAGCGACAACAAAGTGGTCTAAATGCTCCCGGAAGATGTCGTTAATGAAGTGCTGAAAGGTTGCCGGGGCATTGCACAATCCGAAAGGCATGACTAAATATTCGAAATGCCCAAATCTCGTTCTGAATGCCGTCTTCCACTCGTCCCCCTCCCGGATACGGACAAGGTTGTAGGCTCCACGTAAATCAAGTTTGGTGAAGATACGTGAAGTGTGGAATCTTTGGAAAAGTTTGGGGATGAGCGTAAGTGGGTAGCGGTTCTTAAGGGTGATATTATTTAATTCCCTGTAGTCCACACATGGTCTCAAAGTCTTGTCCTTCTTTTCTACGAAGAAGATGCCTGCACCGGCAGGGGATGAAGAGGGACGAATGAATCCTTTTGCCAGGTTCTCGTCTATATATTGTCTCAGGGCCTCAAGTTCAGTTTCAGAAAGAGGAAATATCCGGCCAAAGTGAATGGGAGCTCCCGGTAATAACTCATAGGGGCGATGTGGAGGTAAGATATCTGCCTTCCTCTTGTGGAACACATCTTTGAATTCCTGGTAAGCTGCTGGTATGTTAGGAACTGGACTGGGTATGGGTTGTACGGTCAAACAACTGGACAAGTCTCTAGATTCGGAATCCAGACAATGTTGCTGGCAGTAGGCGGAAGTAAAGGATATCTCCTTCTTGAGCCAATCAATCCGAGGGTTGTGTGCCTGCAGCCATGGAATTCCTAGGATGACGGGAAACATAGGAGAACACAGGACATCAAACTTAAGAAATTCCCGATGACCCGAATCTGTGGTCGTTAGGATGGGTATTGTTTCCCTGGTGACATGACCAGAGCTAGGTAAGGAGCCATCGGCCAGACGGACAGTCAATCTTTGTTTCTTGAGAAGGAGTGGAAGAGCAAGACTCTTAGCTAGGGTTAAATCCAGAAAACAGCTACAGGCCCTGGAATCAAGTATTGCCTGTAGATGAACTCCTTTGCCTGCCACCATCAACGTGACAGGAAGGGTGATATGGGCCGAAGCTGGCTTCGTTACTTGGAGGTGAAATGGAGTACAGAGGATTGGTTTACTTGGTCTTGTGGGGCAGTTATTTATGAAATGTCCTGATTCCCCACAATAGAAACAAAGGTGTGCCTGTCGGCGACGAAGTCTTTCTTCAGAGGTTAAGGAGGGACGGAACAGGCCATTCGGAAAAGAAGTTGCCGCCGGGCAGACCGAAGGTGGAGCCTGGATAGGATAAAGAGTCCGAGCGCGTTCAGACTGGCGTTCCCGTAGACGCCTATCAAGCTGGATGGTAAGTTGGATAAGGTCCTCAAGTGTTGGGGGAACCTCTAATCTGGCTAGCTCGTCTTTGAGGACTTCAGACAACCCCACCCGGTATTGATATTTTAGAGCCGCTTCATTCCAGCCGGAATCTGTAGACCATGTACGGAATTCCACTGTATAGTCCTCTGCAGGCCGCTCACCCTGGCGAAGGGAGTACAAAGTTGCTTCAGCTGTTTTTGTCCGTAAGGGGTCATCATATAGGCGTGCCATAGCTTGGAAAAACTGGTCCAAAGTATTAATGAAAGGGCTGCATTGCTGCAGTAGGCCATGGGCCCACGTCTGGGGATCGTCCCTTAATAGGGAAATGGTAAAACCCACTTTGGTCACTTCAGAAGCAAAAGTCTGAGGTTGCAGGGAGAAGTATAAATAACATGAGTTCTTGAAGGATCTAAATTTTTTTCGGTCCCCATGAAAGAACTCGTGGCTCTGGAGAGGTTGTAATTATGGTAGCAGAACCTTGGCCGGAGGGGATGGGCCACTCAGGAGAGTGCTGCAGATGTTCCTTCAGCCAGAGATACCTTTCTTGGAGTTCCTCAATAGCTGGGGTAAGGGCCATGACTTCCTGTAGAATGGCCTCCATTGGGGAATCACCTCTGTCGGCCTCTGACATGGCTGGATTATACTGTCAGAATCTAAGGGGAAGCCGAGAAGCTGAGAGGGCTCCCCTTGCGGCCGAGTACAGCACAACCCTGTGGGTTGACACAGGGATGCAGTGCCCACAGTAGCACAGGTTGCCTGGTAGCAGCAGCAGATGAAAGAGCTGAGTAAACAAGTCTCCGGAGGCAACTGTGCAAGGAAGTTCAGGAGAGAGATAACAGAAGTCCAATAGCAGGGTCAAGGCCAGGCCGAGGGTCAAACACGGAAGATCAGTCCTGAGGTCGGAGCAATGGGTCCTGAGCTGAAGACCGGAGAGCAGGAGCCAAGCCAAGTCGAGGTCGGGTGCAGGGAGCAGACAAGGGACGTCGGGTACAAGCCAGAGGTAGGAGCCAGGAGAACAACAGAAGCAGGTCAAACAAGCCGGGTCGGTACACAGGAGATCAGACAGCAGGAATCACGGACACAGGTACACAGGAGAAGCTGACCATAATCCAGCGATGCGGCACTGTCAGGTGAACGTTTAAATAGGCAAGGTGCCTAGGTCACGTCGTGTGCACGCCATAGCGTTCGTACGCCTACGACGTGTAACGTTATGCGTTCGTATCACACCGCGTACTCGCACTCGATCAGACGCAACGTCGGGCGTTCGTCTAGGAACCACATTGCGCCTCCGTGTGTGCTGACACGCGTTAACACGAACGTACCTCGCGAGGTTGCGCCTATTTCCCTGACAATCACAAGAAACCATCTCCTGCAGTTCTGTTTTAAGACTGGCTTGCTGACATCACTTCTGGCTCCTTATCCTGCTTGCTGTTGCTCTACTTGGATCCCTGACTTCTGGCCTGGCTGACTACACTATTCCAGTTACTGGACTCTGGCTATGCTTTGACTATGCTTTTTCATGGTTTCTGACACCGTCTCAATTTAGTATCTACTGTTACGGCCTATGGGGGGGCATAAAATGAACTGATCTCCATAAATCTTTGTCTATGTTGTATTTACAATGGCCTCTTCTGAATGTTATTGTTTTTCATTTAGTTGGCAACGATATTGGTCTCTGAAAAACTTTGGACATCATTTCAAGTATTAATTATTATTTAACTTGCCTTCATGCAAGCCTTCCAGATTGCATCCTAGTTTTTTTCAAACATTGTGACTTGATTGCTTTGGCTTAGCCCAGTGTTTAAGCATTGTAAAAAAAATTGTAAGAAAATTAACTTAGTGATGGCTAAGTTTATGCCTATGTTAAATGGATTATCTTTCAGACATGTGGATTTGGAAGGAGGTATTAACATTTTTTACTGACATGAACATGTTCACATGTCTGATATTGCTTTGGACATCTTCAACCTTAATTTGCAATCCTCTGTGGAGTTGGCCATGGGCCAGGTGGGGTGTCATCCTCCTTGTGCATGAGCATGGCATTTGGGATTTTGAAGTTGTAATGTT